>NW_027069858.1:494976-565764 GCF_002906115.3 Quercus suber | reverse complement strand
GATTTTTCTTATTTTCTTGTAATTTCGATTAAAAAAAAAATGCAAAACGGCGTCGTTTCATGAGTTCTACCGGCAGCCACTAACTGAGTTGTAACAGAGTTCTACATTGATAAAAACTGAAAGTTAGAGGACTGAAATGACAAAACTAAAAGTTAGAGGGCTGAAATGAAAAAAAGGTGAAAGTTAGAGGGCCAATTTTGCATTTTTGCCTAAATATTAATATTAATGCCACCTAAAATGCCATATAGACTGGTCAGGTGACAATTTTGTGAAAATCTCTCTCTATCCCCTTTACGGTGAGAACCCTTCATATGAACGTGAGCCTTCATATGAACGTGAGCCTTCATATTTCAGTTCCTAAATGGGTTTAGGTTGCGATGGATGAATGATATTATTAACTTTATAGGATTGTGATGCAAATCCACTCCTATGCGTTTGGTCCTTAGGCAAAGGGTTATTTGTGGTCATTTCAAGTTTTCAACTACTGAAACTGAATTATTTTAAAAAAAAAAAAAAAAAAAAAAAAAAAAAAAAAAGGAAAAAGAAAACATTAAGCTGCATAATGTTTTCTTCTTCGGACGATACACCTCTTCGTCTTCTTTCCCGAAAATCTCTTCGATCAAAGCCGAGGTTATTTCACTTTGGATAGCATAATTAATTAAACAAACCCAAGCACGCCTGTCTATTTAAAAAGAAGAATAGAAGGTAAAGAAGTTCACATCACTGTATATTACTGAGTTTGAGAATGGAGGAAGAAAGTTCTGATTCTATCCACAACTTCCATGACTGATATGAGTATGACTCTAACAGATCCTAGGGCTATGACCTTGACGGATACTATGACCGTTACGGACACTATGTCCCGACCAATAATTCTAACAAAGAAGAAGAACAACAACAACAACAAGAATCAAGCCATGATCAGCGAACCAAACGCCGCAAACACACACCAACCTTAGAAGATCGAATCAGCACCTTGCCGGAGTCAATTCTCATCAGCATCCTCTCCCTCTTGACCACAAAACAAGCCATCAAAACCAACGTTTTATCCAAAAGATGGGCCCATCTTTGGACCTCCATTCCTTCTCTCGATTTCGATTCATACTGATTCGAAAACGCTGCCGATTTCGCCACTACCGAAAGTGATGCCCTGCTCCTACACAAGGCTCCCAAACTCACAAATTTCTCCATTACCTTCGTTCGACTCGAGTACGAGCCATACCTACGGCCTCACGTTGATCGCTGGGTTCATTAGCAGTTTGGTTAGGGGGTCGTCGTTCCCCTTAATGTTTTCTTTTTCTTTTCTTTTTTTTTCTTTTTTTTCAAATTTTTCTTATTTTCTTTTAATTCTGAATTTTAAAAAAAATTTAAAAAAAAAATGCAAAACGGCGTTGTTTCAGGAGTTCTAACGGCAGCCACTAAATGAGTTGTAACTGAGTCCTTTGACAAAAATTGAAAGTTAGAAGACTAAAATGACAAAACTGAAAATTAGAGGACTAAAATGAAAAAAATGTGAAAATTAGAGGGTGAGTTTTGCATTTTTGCCTAATATTTAAATATTACTCTTAGCCACATTGGCATTTTTTATCTGCCACTTAACAACAGTGACTATTTTGACACAATACCAAAATGTTAAAAATTAAATTGACATATTTAAAATGTTAAGGACTAAATTGATATTCAACGTCAACTAATTTTTTTGAGAACATTTTTAATTTGATATTGATGATAACCATATTGATTTTTTTTAGCCTATATATAATATCATCAGAGCATCAGACTAAAGAATAATATTGAATGATGTTTAAATATGACTCCTCTCTTGTCATGCCACTCCTATACTCTAATTCAAGGAACTTTGAATGCTAACTTAATTATTGTAGAATTTTTGGCCAACACCACACTTGTGTTACTAAGAAATAGTGAATTTAATTATTTAATCATAATTCTAACATACTATAATAGATTACTGATTGTCCCAAAAGTTTAAGTTATTAGGAAATAGTGAATTTAATCATTAACCATTATAATTCTAACATCTTTGTTCATTTGTTGCAATTTTTTATTATTATTTCTTGAAACTCTGGTTTAAGTTGGTGAGTTTTTACGTTTTTGAAAATTCTACTATGGGTTGATGAGTAATTTTTTTAGGATTTTGACAACTATACTTTAGATTGATGTGTTTTAGTGATGTATTTCTTTATTCCACATCACATGTCCTCTCTTTCCCTCTTATTGATTTGGTTTAATTTTAATTAGGGTTAATCCTTTGCTTATAAAACGTCCTAAAACAAACATTGTACCTAGTGCACAAAACTCCTATTTTTTCATGTAATTTGGGACAAGGGAATGGTAGGTAGCTTGATTTTCATATATTCAAAAAAATTAAAACATCAACTTTATTGAAATTATCAGGTTGATAGTTGATACGCTTGCATCAATAACTTCAATTTGCAGCCATTGTACTGTAGGAAAAACATGGTTTGTTTCACACACAAAACATACGCAGCGGAAAATTAATGGATCTACTTCATTCGCAATTGATAACATGTACTATGTAAATTTCAGAATTTAAGAACCAGAGAGCATACCTTGGTGCAGTGAAATTCAAAACCAAAGATTAAAAGTACTTGGGAACACTTTTAATCTTCACTCCAATTCCACTTGTGCCCAAGAAGTGTGGTCACTCGATTAGTTTATATTTATGTGTTCAAGGGAGAATAAAAGATTGGCTTACAATTGGGCTTTAGTATGTGGCTTGAAGTGGGACCAAAAGGGACAAATAAAACACTAGCTCCAATGAATTTTGGGCCTTTCTATCAACTATTGACAAGCCCAAAATTACCATTAATTATATTTAATACCACTATATAAATGTAATTACACTTTAGGCCTTATTAATAAATTATATCCCAAAACTTTATTATACATTCAACCCCTTCATTAAAATATTCGTAGTAATACAAAGTCATAAATGTTGACTGCCACTTTGAAGATTACTACATGTTAATCCTTGAGTATCCGGTTTAATCCTTTAAGTTATTCATCATATATTTATGAAATTCAATTTTATAAATATATACTTTAGTAACTTCTTACTAAAGTGGTTAGGCCTAACACTCTGAATAACCGAACCCATTACACTTATCTTAAGGGAATATTTTATATCTCCGTTAAGAGATTATGAATTCTATCTTGAGAATATATGTTCCCTCAACATTAAACGTGGCTGCCCAACATACTGAAGTTTTGATCGTGACTTTAGATCTCACTCTTGATATATCAAAGCAACCTACACTTCATGATCAGGTTCATTATTCTTTCAGGATTGAGAATTGATGTAAATAGAAATCGTGAGATTAATTATTCATTTGATAGTCGTTAATAGAATAATAAATCTCACAGCGGTCCAGTTCAATATGTCTTAACACTTAAAACATATCAACTAGAAGTCTCTAATTCCATGATCAAGACAAATCATTTTAGTCGATATGTTATAGTCTTCGCAGATGAAATGCCCAATTTCATCACTGACTACAAACTAAAATTCTGAGTTTACAAAGAACTTGTGATTTATATCTTCTGTAACTAAATCACATACTATGCATCTCATGGACTATATGATAATGTCCAAATATTCATGTTACCATTATTTTAGATAATAATAAAACAACTTTATTAATCATAACATAATGTCATACATACCATCATACAATAGGATTTAAAGGGCACATATCCTAACATGTACTTCATATATTATTCTGTAATAAAGTATGAAATAAACAATTTTTGTAATATAGTATAAGGACAATTTATTGAAGCATATTTCTTCACAATATTTCTCATGCTCTGAGATAACCAAATCATGCTTTTGAAGTCCCAACTCTGGACAATATAGAGTAGGAGCTAAATGTTAATGTTATTGCTTGCCAATTGATCATACTACCTCCATCCCAGCCTACTCTGATATCTTGAAATCACTAATTTGCAGATTTTCAACTTTTTTTTTTTGGAAATTACTCTGACTTCTGTTACTCACAAACTCTCCCCAGTTGTATGCCCTATATTTAGCAGGGTTTTTCTCATTCGTCAGCTCTTCCAAAGGCTCAACCACGGTGGAGTGTGGAGGTTGTAAGAAGAATGGATATGAGTACCTTTCTCTCTCTAAATTCACTATCACCCTGTGCTCTACACTCTCATATATGTCATTGCTCCAAACCTGGACAATTTGATTCCTTGAGTTAAACTGGTCAATTATAAAAGCCTCTAAAAACATTTAAGCTCTAATATAGGGATATATTATTAATTCTAATTTGGCTAGTAATTTTATCACCATTTTCAGATACATACATGTATGGAGTACACAAAGAAAAAGTAATATATGAACATTTTACATAGACTTGGATTTAAACATTGTAGATATGACAACTTCGAGCATTCTTATCTGATGCTCTAATTTATCTATTTTGCATTCATTGTAACACCAAATGCATAAAATCCACCACCACACTTGGAAATGCAACACTATTGAAAATTTTACATTTTACTACAATAATATCTAAAAAATAAATTTCCTATTCCAACCTCAATTATTTTAATCTCACAAAACATATTCTCTCTATTGGGCTTTGTGGAGCTTAGTTGTGTTTGATCCGGATTATGACCTGACCTGAAATAATATTGTTACGGTTTTTAATAGGAGATTTTATGAGGCTGAATCCATAGAGTGGAGGCTTAGGCCAATTGGCCCGTTTTGTAACTCATTGTGAATCCTGTGTGCAAGATATAAAAACTATTATTTTGGAGATTATGGTTTGACATTGTTTTTTAGAGAGAAAACTGTACTGCCGCATCTTCTATTTTTTTCCCCTGAGAATAGTGAAATCCCTGCAACTCCATAGACGTAGGCAAATTGCCGAACCACGTAAATCCTGTCTTGTGTGTAATTATTTTTTCTTTTGCATATATTTTTCTCTATTTTTGCATCTTACAGATCTGGGAATTTCGTGTATATTCCTGTCACTCTCTCTCCCTCTAGGTTTTTTGAATCGATCTCCCTTTTCACAATAATATATATATATATATATATAGTGGTAACAAGAGAATAGTGCATTGAACATAGAGTGGTAAGGTCTGTTTGGATACCGCTTTTTGCTGAAAACTAAAAACTTATTGCTGAAAATATTATAACAAAATAGTTTTTAAATATGAATAGTGTCATGTGGGACCTAGAAAATTGCCTGATCTGCCGTATGCACAGTTGTCGTGGGACCCACTGTAGCCATGGGTTCTACTATTTAAACCGCCAAACTCCAAACGCAGGTCATTTTAAGCGCTATCCAAAGATAGCTGTAATGTACTTAAAACAGATAAAGTATTTTTTGGTAATACAAAATGCATTTTATTTTTTATTTTTGAACTTGAATGCTTTTAATTAGCCTCTTACTTCTATTAGATTTCACACGCATTTCCTGTCATGATAATGTCAGACATGGGTAGCATTTGGTAACCAACTAGTAGGAGAGTATGAATTTTGATGCATTCTAGAAAAATTAATCCCAACAAGATACATTCTTTTGAAAAGTACATATGTTTAGTATCATGCTGAAACTCTAATTAAAACAGAATTAGATTGAATAGATATCCTTTGGACGAGTACTAATATGAATGATTAATGATTTGTACTTAGCAAAGTTAAAGATATGGAAATGTTACCTGAATAATGTCACCAACATTGATGATATAAGCATCTGGGGTGGGTTTGACCCGAACCCACTCTCCATCAATTTTCTGCTTCACTTCCAATCCTCCAACATCATCTTGAGCGAGGATGGTTAAGGCACCAGGATCCTTGTGCCGACCGACACCGAGCGCTAACTCAGGAGTAGGGCAAGGTGGATAGCGATTTAGTCGAATGAAGCTGATCTGATCTTTGAAGAAGCCATGGAATCTGTCTGCTGGCAAGTCTAGGGACAGTGCAATAAGTTCCAATAACTTGTAAGCTAGTTTTACCATCTCTTGACCGTAGTCTTGGCATGTCTCCCTGGTCAGTTGTCAAAGGAGCCCATCAGATCACATAAATAGAATCCCTTGAATTGGGCTTCAAACTAGATCATAATTCTTGATAGATTAATCTCAATTCTAAATCAATTACACAGGGTCCTCCCAAATAACAGTTATGAAGACACATTCATATGTTACTAACATGTTAACCTTATATGACTAGTTAATAAAATGTACCATCCACTCGATCTCTTATAGGAATTAGGACACAATAGTCCTATAATAATGATTTCCATATATTAATTGTTGTTAAAAAAACTTACCTTAATTCTGGAGGGTACTCAGGCCACTGATTATTCCATTCAATGACTTCCTTGTCTTCAGACTCATGCGAGGCAGGGACTATAGTGGGACCCACTACAACAAAATCAAACACTTCTTTCCAGTCCCTAACATTCTTGGTATGTTCTGTGTCATAGTAACCAGTAACCTTCTTCTCATTCCTCCTCACCTTCCTCTTCTCCTCCAAACTCTGAGCAAAGAATTTCCTCGAGGCACCATCAATCTTCTCTCGCTTCTCCAAAGGCACCCCATGATTGATCACCTGGAAGAACCCCCACTCCTTGCATGCATTGCCTACCTCTTTAACAAGGCCTTCAAATTCAACGGCAGAAACATTGTTGGAAGAGAGTATTGGAGAAAGATCGATTAGTGGGACACCTTCGCCTTCGATGTAGGAGATTTTTGGCCTGTGTTCAGGTTCTTGGATGAAAGCTGGATCAACCTCTCCCATGGTAATTGGTGAATGATTTTTTTACTGTTTTGTAAGAATTGGGGTGGTGATGAAGGAATGGTAGGTTTTTTAACTTTTATACGTGTGAGATTTTAGTTTTATTTATGTACTTTGAACTTGGACGGGTTTTCGGTTTCTGATTGGTACGAGGAGATTAAAACTAAGGTAAGATTTTGTATGGTACTTCTATACGTGTGAGATTTGAGTTTTATTTATGTACTTTAAACTTGGACGGGTTTTTGGTTTCCGATTGGTACGAGGAGATTAAAACTAAGTTAAGATTTTGTATATATGGTTGCTATTTTTCTAAGGATGTGACGTTTGTGCTTGCTTGGGTGAGTTGCTTTGTTCAATTTATGGATATTTTCCTAATGGCAATAATCATCGGTTACGGAACTTCTCCATTATTATTGCTGTTGTCAGAGGTGGCTCCGCATTGTCTTAAGGCCTAAATAAAGGCAGAAAGAAACATTCAAATTCTTTTTATATATTTTTTACTAGAGGTAAATTTTGTAAATTTAATCGTTAGATTATATATTTTTATAATTTTTAACACACATAGCAAATTTTATTCCAATTAAATGTTATTTATTATTCGATTAATAAACTTATTTTTTATATATATAATTTAAGACTACAAAATTTTGATATTTAAATATTTTATTGATGACATATTTTATTGATTTTTTATTTTCTTTGAATTTTGCAAGCTTGAAAAATATAATAAATACATGCAATCTAATGGTTAAGTTTTTAAAATTAACATCCAATAAAAAAAATATAAGAAGGGTTTGGAATATTTTTCCCAAATAAAAAAAGGCCTGTTTATTAAATAATATAAATATATTATATATTATATTTATTTGCATTAGCATTTTAATTAATGTTGTTTCACCAAAAAATAATAATATTAAGACCCACTATGTTGGCCTGTAAGACATTATCTATTAAAATGACCCATATTGTATCCAAAACACAGAAATATTTTTTATTCAATAAATTTATATACACAAAAAATTTCACACTTACTTAAATGGCAGACTATTAATGGTGGGTAGAAAAGTGAAGTAATCTTAACATTTTAATTAAGGTTACTTAACCAAAATAATAATAATAATAAGACCCACTCTCTTGGCCAATGTAATACATTATCTATTAAAATGACCCATATTGTATCCAAAATACAGAAGTATTTTTTATTCAATAAATTTAGATACACAAAAAATTTAACACTTGCTTAAATGGCAAGCTGTTAATGGTGAGTAATAAAGTGAAATCAGTGGTAGATCTAGATTAGAATTTATAGAAGCTTTGCAACTCAGTGGTTGTGAAAAAATTTGTATTTGTAGTATTGTTCATTTTTATTAAACGCATAGAGACAAGATAGGTAGTCTAACTTTCATAAATTCATAATTATTCAAACATCAACTTTATTGAAATTATTAGGATGATACACTTAACATCAATAACTTCAATTCGTAACCATTGTAATTCATATTTTATTCTCTCATAAAGTATATAATAAACGGTTTTTGTAATATGATATAAGGAAAATTTATTGAAACATACATATTTATTCACAATATTTCTCATCTCCGAGCAGATAACCAAATCATGCTTTCGAAGTCCCATTTTCTTGAACAATATAGAGCTTAACTTTATTCCTTGCCAATTGATCATACTACTCCAGCCCAGCTTACTCTGGTATCTTGAAATCACTAATTTGCAGGTTTTCAACTTTTTGTTTTTGATAATTACTCTGATTTCTGTTACTTATAAACTCTCCCCAATTGTATGCCCTATATTTAGCAGGGTTTTGCTCATTCGTCAACTCCTCCAAGGGTTCAACCACAGTGGAAAGTGCCGGTAGTAAGAAAAATGGATACGAGTACCTTTCTTTTTCTGAATTCACCATTACTCTGTGCTCTACACTCTCATACTCATCATTGCTCCAAACCTGAACAATTTCCATTGCTTAAGTTAAACTAGTCAATTATAAAAGCCTCTAAAAACATTTAAGCTCTAATATAGGGATAGATTATTAATTCTAATTTGGCTAGTAATTTTATCATCATTTTTTAGATACATACATGTATGGAGTGCACAAAGAAAAAGTAATATATGAGCATTTTACACAGACTAGGATTTGAACATTGTTGATAAGACAACTTCGAGCATTTTCATCCGGAGCTCTAAAATGCATTTTTATCTATTTTACATTTATTGTAACACCAAATGTTTATAATGACCCCAACACCTGGAAATGCAACACTATTGAGGTTTTTACATTTTACCGGGGTAATATCTAAAAAATAAATTTCCACATTAACAATATATATATATATATATATAGTGGTAACTGGTAAGAAAATAATGCACGAGACGTAGAATGGTAATGTACCTAAAATAGATAAAGCAATTTTTGGGTAATAGTAAAATGCATTTTATTTTATTTTTGAACGTAAATGCTCTTACCCTCTTACTTTTATCAAAATTCTCACACATTTCCTGTCCTAATAATATCAGACTTAGGATCGTAGGAGAGTATGAATTCTAATGCATTCAAGAAAAATTAACTCCAACAAAATACTCCATTCTTTTGAAAAGTACGCATGTTAGTATCATGCTGAAACTCTTCTTAAAACAGAATTAGATTGAATAAATATCCCTTGGTTACAAGTATGACACTAAAGATAGCATTTAGGGTTAAATTTGATGCACACAAATTGTTTTCACACACCTGAAAAAGTAACTAAATTAATCATGACGTTAATTTATGTTTTCAATTACTTTTTGGAGTGCATGTAAAATTGTGTAAACAATTTGTGTGTAATAACCATTACTCAAGCAATTAATATATGGGTAAATACTATTATATACATCTTGTTACATACAAATTTACACGCACCTATAAAATGCAAAAAACATTGTTCATTTTATAGGTGTGTGTAAACTTTCCATGCATTTTTATGTGTATGTAAACTTGTGTATAACAAGTGTGTATAATATATATATATATATATATAAACACCACCCTTCTTTATATATATGCATGCACCAAACCTTATTTCAAGCTATATATATCAAGGGTAGCTCTATAGCCAACTCAGGGGGTTCACTGATCTGGCCAAAAAAACAAAAATTATATATAATTTTTCTTTTTTTCTTTTTTTGTTTTGACCCCTAAAATAAAATTTTAAACACCCTAACCCTAAATTTTGTTTAATCCCGACTGAAATAAGCTTGAATATAATCATCTTAGTGTTATTTCCACAATATTAATTTTACAATAAAAGTTAAGTGGTAAGTTTTAATTGGTTTTTATATAAACCCACAATTGACATCACTGTTTTACATATCTTTAACAATTTGTCATTTACAATTTATTGTGAAAGTGTTGTGTTAGTAGCTTTACTTTTAAAATTGCTCCTTCTTTTTTAAAAATAAATAAATAAATAAACTTTCTCTCTGACTCTTTCTTACTTTGCCATTGGCCGTAGAATGAAATTATTTTTCCCTACACTTTTCTTCTTCATTAGCAAAAAATTACACCCGTTGTAGCACACAAAAATTACAACAGTATTGACCCTCCTAAAATAAATCCTAAAGTCATCGCAGATATATATATATATATATATATAGGTAGGGCCCACCCCTATGTGAGAGGGAGGGAGTATATACTCACAAGTAAATATGGGTTGTTATTAGGTAATCTGGGAGTATACTCCCTCCCTCTCATAAAGGGGAGAGCTCCACCTATACACACACACCCCTAAACTTACCTAACCTTATTGATTTAATAAGACAAAAATGTGACAACTAACATGATAATTATGTTACGTATATATACACCTACAAGTAAACACAATTTGCTATTGGGGAGTCCAGGAGTTACTCCCTCCCTCTCGCATAGGGATGATACCTTAATATTGTCACCAATGTTGATGATATAAGCATCTGGGATGTGTTTGACCCGAACCCACTCTCCATTTTTTCTTCGTTTCACTTCTAATCCCGGAACACCATCTTCACCTAGGATGGTCACGGCACCACTATCCTTGTGTCGACCTAGACCAAGCGCTAAGTGAGGAAAAGGGCATATCGGATAGTAATTGAGTCGAACGTAGCTGACTTGATCTTTGAAGAAGCCATGGAACCTATCTGCTGGTAAGCCTAGGCTCAGAGCCACAAGTTCCATCAACTTGAATGCTAGTTTCTCCATCTCTTGAATATATTCTTGGCATGTTTCCCTGGGCAATGGTTAAGGGAATCCATAAAATCAAACAGAAAGAATTCCTCTAATTGGGTCTCAAACTTGACTTCAAATTTCATTGTTTTTTTAGTGAATAGATGAAAATAGTTTTTACAGAACTTTTTCCATAACTCAATCAGCACTAAGTCCTGCCAAATTATCTTACTTCACGCTAGATGGTAACTCATAAGGACCTAAAAAAGACTTGTCCTGAACTTCTTTATTTTTTACTTTTATTTATATATAGAAAAAATTTGATCCCACGGTGCTTATGCATGGTTGGCTTGGAGTTCTAACTTCTCCCAGTTACAATTATGAAACCATGTACATAATCACTAACATGTTAACCTTAAGAAGAGTAGTTATGAAAACTCTTCTCGGAATAAAGAAAAAAAGATAAAGGACTAGTTATGAAGACGCGTACACATGACAAAAATTACAGGATTAATCTAAGATTGCTTGGGCTAGAGCAAACAGTTTGTAGAAAGATTGAGGCAAAGGATTGAAGGCTTACCTAAACTCAGGTGGGTACTCAGGCCACAGATTAGTCCATCCTGCGAGTTCTTTGTCATTAGCAGACTCATGTGAATTCGGGAATAAAGTGGGTTCCTCTATAATAAAATCAAACACCTCCTTCCAGTCCCTAACATTCTTGGTATACTCAGAGTCATAGTAACCCAACACCAGCTTCTCAGTTTTTTTCACCTTCCTCTTCTCCTCCAAACTCTGCGCAAAGAACCTCTTAGATGTTTTCTCAATCTTCTGGCGCTTCTCCAACGGCACCCCATGGTTGATCACCTGGAAAAACCCCCAGTCTTTGCATGCATTGCCTATCTCTTTAACAAGGCTTTCAAAGGCAGAAACATCGTTGGGGGAGTGCAATGGAGAAAGATCGATTACTGGGATGCCTTCACCTTCGATGTAGGAGATTCTAGGCCTGTTTTCAGGTTCTTGGATGAAAGCTGGATCAACCTCTCCCATTTTTTTGTGATTTTGTTAGTGCAAAGAGATTGGTTTACTTTCTTGTTCTTTGTAAGAAGAGATTGTAGAGGGAGGAAGGGTATAGGTTTTAATTTATAGCGTGAGATTGATGATTAATTATTCAGTATTTCTTGAATAAAACGTCGTGGTGCTTTTTTTTTTTCCTTGCATAAATATTATCCTACAATTCTTGGGAGACAAGTTTGGTGATGGCTATGGAAACTTTAATTTAACCGGAAAAAACATCTCTCATTTCAAAAGGAGGGATCCTTTTCCCATTTGCTATGGGAAGAGTACAAATGACTTTCTGATATAATAATATAGGGTCAAGAAGATTAGGAAAAGGGTTTGATAATTTAAAAATGTTTAACGTGCTGATCAATTAACTTGCCCAATTTCCTTTTAGTATAATCCAAAAGAAACATTGTTGTGTTATGAGCAATGGTCTGAAAGGAATATCCACGAAATTCTTAGATCTGTGAAATGCAAAAATAGAGAAAAAATATACATAAAAAAAAAATCACACAAAACAATATTTATGTAGTTCAGAAATTTGCCTACATCTACAGGGTTGCAGGAATTTTACTATTCTCATGGGAAAAAAAATACAAGATATAGCAGTACAGTTTTCTTTTTCTATCTTGTGCACAGGATTCACAATAAACTACCAAACGGGCCAATAATTTTTCCCGATGGCAACCTATCAGCTCCGCTCCATGGACTAAGTCTCAAAAAATCTCTCATTAAAAACCATAATAATATTATTTTGGATCGGGTCATAATTCGGATCAAACACAGTTAAATTCTACAAAGTCCAACATGGTCCAGTAAATATACCATATTTTATAATGTTTTATTGGCGATCATAATGATTTATTTTGTTTGGCCTACAGCAATCATTTGAGCATCACTAATTGAAGAATAACGACATCAACAAATTACATGAGGATTATAAAGTTATAAACATAATAAAACATGGTGAAGTTGATTCTAGCATTAATTGAGTGTGATCGTACTAGGGCTGTTTACCAATGGTCTTATCATAACTTCATTGAACTTTGTTTAAGTTCAGAGTCGTATCAAAATGTATAAGCTCCTTGGAATCAAAATAATTCATAGTGTTTGCACCTTTTTCTTCTCAACATTTCATTTTTTAATCATCGGCAAGAACACTAGAAGACCCCGACGTGACCCACTTGGATGATGCGTCATGCGGCAAATAATAATGTTTTAAGATAAGTAGGTGTCACTGTAATTACTAGGAAATTGGGCATGTGTTTGAGTCATCACCAGCCATTCACTACACGGGGGTGTGGCTTGACGGTAGGAGTTCTCGTTATGCACCTAAAGAGGAGCGGTTTGAGCGATAGCCCCAGCAAGACCCGTATGGTACACGTGGTATTACCCATTGCCGTTACATGGCGTGAGGTCGATGAGCTCACACCGAAGATCTCCCTTTTTTCATTCAGCAAAAAAAAAAATGTCATCACTGGCCATTTGGGGTGACCACCAAAAAGGCTTTTTTTTCCTCGGTAAAGGGTCCTCTACCTATGTTTTCCAAAGCTATGTCACTGTGATGTATGGATGATGGATTTTTATTTTGAATTTTTTTTTATTGTAATTCAACACAAATATTGGGAGCCAATTTATGGACAAAATGTCTTTTAGAACATTTACATCTGATTTCTAAAAATTATTTTATTTTACTATCTCAAAAGCTATTTTATCTATTATATCATACTATTTTACAAAACACCTAACATTTTTTTTTTTATACAATATAGAAATTCTACTCTAGCCTAATCTATGTGTATATGTGTGTGAAGCTCCCTCCTGGAGACTTGAACTCCGGCCCTTACCCCCACACCCCACAAGCACTTATACTTGTAGAGTGACCATCGCACCAAGGGTGTGCGATGGTTACTCCACAAGTATAATATCTAATATGTAATTTATCTCATCTATTCATTAAAATATTAATTTCACCACCACTTTCTCTCTTCCTCTACTCTTTCTCTCTTTGTCCCTCTTCCTCTTCATAAAAAACAATTAAAAAAACCCAACCACCACCAGAAAAAATAAAAATAAATAAATAACCACAACTGTCATCAATAACCACCATCAACACAACCAAAACCACCACCATCAACCCACTCTTCCTCTCCATTTCACTGTGTCTTAAAGATCACCACCACTGCCACTCACATTCCAACAAACCACTGCCACTCACATTCTACCTTAAAGCAACCAACAACCACATCAACATGCTACCCACTGCCAAACACACAACACCCAAATCCATAAACCTCCACAACCACAACCACAATAGACAATCAACCATCACCATCATTCACCCATCCACACCACCACCTATGAACCAGACCCACAACACAACAGCAAACAGTGAAACCGACCCCCCCACCACCAACATGGTGACCTGCACCTCCACTATCATCAACACCCAACCCACCCCTTCACCACCACCATGGCAACCCCCACCTCCACCATCATTAACACCCAACACCACTGCAACCCCCCACCACTACCACCACATCAACCACAAACCCAACCACACACACACCCACACTCATCAAACCCACCGCCACCATAGCCATCCACCATTGAAACACAGTAGATCAGTAGAGATTAAACTGATCTTTGCTTCTCTGTTTTGTTAACTTGGAGGCCCAACTGATCTCAACTAACCCACTACCCACGTCAAACCAAGCATACCCACGCCAATCTCAACCAACCACACCCATGCTGGACCCACGCAAAAAAAAAAAAAAAAAACCCAACACCGAGAGAGAGAGAGAGAGAGAGAAACATATCACCCATGCTGGACCCACGCAAAAAAAAAAAAAAAAAAACCCAACACCGAGAGAGAGAGAGAGAGAGAGAATCATAGAAGAGGGAAGTGAGATCAAAGGGAGAGTGGGAGACAAAGAGAGATAGAGTGTGAGGAGTAGAGAGAAAAAAATAATTTAATATTATACCAATTACTACAGTATTGTTATACAAGTAAGACTGTACTGTAGCACTATTATAAAAAATTTTACAATTAAAAGTCTGGGTAATGGCTTGTTTTGTGCTTTGATGCTAAAATTTCCCAACATATACCATTTACAAGACCCAGTGCAAATGCTCTTACGAAGGGAAATGTCTTAATTTATTATCGTTTTGTATTAAAAAAAAGAAATGGGCTAGGCACTCAATTTCTCCAATTATAAGCCCATATAATATGTGAAAACTATAAGTAGGTTAGGTAATGGAGAAGGCTATTTGATGGCAACTTTTACAAAAGATTAGTCTCACTAGTTTTTGCATACATTAGCGCAACACTATTTTTTTTTTCTCCCTCTTGGTAATATGACGTCATTATGATATGTTAGATACTAATCATTCGGTTACAAAATAGCTTGACCTTATAAAAAGCTAGCAAGTTCTCCACCACAAATGACAGGTTAGCAAAAGCAACATAATCAGTACATTGAGAGGCACCGAATTTAGCCAGTACATTAGCACACTAGTAGCTTCCTTAAAGATGTGTTGGAGTCATCTAGCGTGTGAAGTTCCTCGTTAGAGTCTTGCAATCATTTGGAAGGGGTTTCATGATGATCTTGATATATAGGTTAAAAATAGCATGCACAATGCAATGATAAACACTTTGAAGGTTAAATTAGTATTATGGAAGATCAATTTCTAATATGAAGCTTTTGTGTTTTAAGTTTCATACCCTCAGTAATGTTTTTTTTGGGGGGGGGGGGTGTTTAATACCTCAATTAGCAGATGCTTGACATTAGGAATTCATCATTGCTTTAACATGCAACTTTCAATGAATGTGCCCCCATTTGTTTTACCAGTCTGTGCGTGCTTCCAAAATGGCTAGGACTCCCATCAAAGGCACATGCCACATCGCATTAAATGATACGTGGGTTGTTTGGCGTAATAAATGCTATTATGACTGATTAGACCTCTTGATTCGCTTTTTGTGGGTTTATTTAGATTGGCACGGTGAACAACATACCAAGATGATTTATACACCGGTCACATATACCAGTCTTCAACCTGGTTGACACGTGTTAATGATGAAGTTACAATCTTGCCCATGTATCGTATATTAATCCCCTATGCTACCGTTCTCAAAGTTATTTAAAGCAGTAGTCAGAAATCCAAGCGATGTGTTGTTGTTGCTCGTTGGTATATAACAATAATAATGATGGTAGCTAGTCTTGTCGCTTCATACTTCATGCATACTTGTCATTTTTGGTTGTAAGAGGCATGGGACTTTGGGCTTTTGCTTTTCGGCTAATGAAAACAATTATTGTGCTAGTTCAAGTGGCCATTTGATCTACAAAATTCTCTAACCTCTTTGCAACTCTCTCCCATTATTTTACAATCTTTGCCATCTTACCGCTCTATACATTCTTTGTCAGTAGCTTCCCCTTCCTTGTAAGTCCTTTCTTCCCCTCTCTTCTTGCTATTCCAAAGGTCTTTAGTTTATAGATAGGGAAGTATATTAAGTATTTAGATTACCCTACTGCAATGGCTATTTTTCGATATGCATACACCATCCTTGATGATGTCGATGTGTGGTACAACCCGCCTTGAAAACTCAATACAAGTCGAAGGCAATGAGCTCTTTTTGCCTGTTATGGCTATTATTGAGGGCAGATTCTAATTCCCCCTGCATCCTTTATTGGTGAATTTCCTTCACCATTTAAGGTTGTGTCTTTCCAAGTTACCCCTAATGTATATTAGAAAAATTCAATTGTTGCCTTGGTACAAACCAAGGGGTCTTCAAGATCATAAACACCTACATTGTGACCAAAACTACCAAAGGTTAGTACCCCCAACAAAGGGATATTAAGATCAACAGCCTACTGTACTCACATAGGAGCATGGACAAGAAATTTCTCATGGTGTTCGATAGATGGCACGATGAGGTAACATTTCTTCGATGAGATTGAGTCTCAGGTTCAAGATACTTAAACCCTAAATAACTAATACTGTTCATATTATAGTTTGTGTTGTTACTAACATTGACCTTGCTTTGTACAAATCTAATGGCTCGAAAGGTCAAGAAGCCTTTGGTGAACTTGGCAAGTCTAAGAATCGTCTACTATAGTGCAAGCATTGTTCAATATCAACTTATAGCCAAATAAAAAATCTTACCCCTCCTGACTGCATAACCTACACTAGTAGCAACTTTTTTCACAATCGTCCCACCCCTCTTTTTCACAAATGCATCACAACTCCAAATTATTTGTTCTTCTCTCATTTCATATACAATGTTAACTTTTGTTAGGGACATATTTTATATAATTAGCTAATCTTTTGACAAAATGCATTTTACTTGTAATTTGGTAGATCTATGATGGGTTTAAGATTTCAAGAAACATGTTGTTCAAGTCAAGTGTTAAAACCATGAAGATCTGACCAAAAAACACGTGAAGAAGAGTTGTTCATTAAAACTCGACAGCAATCTCGATAGAAAGACTTCTATCGAGGTTTATAGTCAAAGCTCGACAAAAGCTCGAGACAAACTGTTTCAGTTGACTTATGAAATCAGAACTTCCAAATCTAATTTTCAGCCTATGCTGAAATATTTGTATAGGGTTTCTTTTCTCACAACCCTAGACATATATAAAGCTTATTTTAATGGTCGTCGCGCATAAAAAGAAAGCGACCTAGTTCATTACTCTCTCTAAAAAAGCTACTGCGTCTTTACTTCAAGGGTTTTGTAACCAAGGAGCTTCCTAATCTTCATTGTTGATAAACTAAAGAACTTTGCAGCCAAAAACCTCTTCAAGTTGCTAGAGTTAGTCATGTACTAGGATCCGTGCACATTAGTTAGTCACGTACTGGGATTCGTGCATCGAGGGAAAGATTGTCACTACAATACAAATCCAATTGGGTATTGGGATAAAGGTTTGTGCTACCACACTATTACATGTAATTGAACTTAATTAATTAACTTGGGTTAATAATTAATTGCAAGGGGTCGATACATTTTTAACCCAACAACTTTAATTAATGACATTCCAACATATATCATTAAGTTGAATGTTTTCATTATACATACATACATACATACATTTACACATATACATAAAATAAAAAAATAAAATAAAAAACCTAAATATGTATATGTATAAACATATTAATAGATTATGGATTGTCCTAAAAGTTTGAACACTTAGGAAATGGTAAATTCAATTATTTAACCTTAATTATAACATTTCCCTTCACGTGTGGGCCCAAACTCCCTCTTATTAAGTTAGGCCCAACACGTTGGATTTTTAACATTTTAAATGAGAGTGAGAGTAGACAAGAATTGAAATTAATTTATTTCACTTTGATACCATGATAAACTACCAATTATCTCAAAAATTTAAGCTATTAGGAAATGTGAGTCGTTGCCATAGAATTAAAACATATTAAAGAATTCCTGACAGCAGTTAGTAAGTTTTGTGTGTGTGTGTGTGTGTGTGTGTGTGTTAAGGGTCGACCTATTTGGGAAGGCCTATTGTCAATTTAACAGACGTTTGGTCAATAGGATAAGAAGTTCCAATTGTTAAAGAACAATTAAAAATAAAAAGCATAAGAAGTTCGAATTGTTGAAGAAATATTGAGAAGGCCCATTGCAAAACAAACAAGTGAAATTGATCGATTCGATAAATCCTTGTTTTTCATGAAAATTTCAATGCAAATCCCTCCCTTCCCCCACCCTCAAAATAAATACCATATTTAAAATTAAGAGTAAATGCAATCTCTTTCTTCTTCTCCTTTCACCTTGTCCTTGCCGGCAAAGCCAACCACCAAATTCAAACTTCTCCAAATTAGTAGCAACTTAGAATTTTCCACGACTTCAAACTACAACTCATCCGAAAAAATAATTGTGTGCAAATATATAAATTTTATGTTTTTTTTTTTAAAATAAAATTAACTAGAACCTAGAGGGTAACTTACCAGCAAAAATTGATACAACAGTTCAATTTAAGGTTCCTCAAAATACGAGAACCAAAATGTGGGTGGTCTTCAAAATGTATATTAGGAACGCAGTGTATTCTTTTATCTTTCATATTGTCAATATATCTTTATATTCATATATATTTTAAAAACATATGTATATCGTTGAAGATTTTAAACACACACACACACACACATATATATATATATATATATATTCATATGCTTATGGATAAAAAATTCCTTTGAAAATTGAAATTGTGGAATGCACTTTTATGTCTTCAGCGGCACTGAATCTTTTTTTGTGGCATGGGGATTACTAGTTTTGTGCATTGTCCAAAAGTTTTGTGCTCATTTTCTACGAGTTTTATGCAAACAACCTCAATTGAATAGATCTACTACATTTCAACCCAGAGCTAGGTCTAAATATTTTGTGGACAAAACAAAATTTTTCTTTGAACTAGTTTGGAGAAACTCCTCATATATCTTTATATTGAGTGTAAATTTTGAAAATCTAACCGTTGGATTGAATGTTTTTATTATATGCTTCATGCATGAAAAATTTCAAGAAGATCAAAGATCAATTTCTATGTCATCAAACAAATGTTAAAATTTCAAGTTTTTGTGATCTTAAATTGTGTATAAAAATTAAGTATATTGATAGAATAGTAAATAATATCCGATTTGAATGAAATTTGATATGCATGTTAAGAACATAAGAAATATGAAATTCAATGGTTAGATATTCAAAATTCACACTTAAAAAAATAGATACATGAGAAGTTTGAAGAATTTCTCTCCAAATTGGTTTAGAAAGAAATTTTGTTCATGAAGTTAATGTCCCAAAGATTGCAGGAGAGGAAGTCAACCCCTTAAATTTTTATTTTTTCTTTTTTAACTTCAAAAGGAAATGCAATATGGTAATAGATTAAAGCTCGTTTCTTTCTTTTAACATACAAAAGAAGAAGAAAATCAAAGCATGAAACAGGGCAGGTATAGGGTTACCCCATAGTATAACACATTAATGAGCATGACATGATATATAAATTCATATGCTTGCTAATGTAATGAGCATATAAATATAAAATATGGAGTACAAGGAAGTACAATCCATATCCACTTTAGCGTTTGGATAAAGGAATGTGATTTACCATTTGCGCATGTGTTTAGTACTGCCAAGGAAAATTGTTCAACTATGTCAAAACATGTGGCCAATCCTGATTAATTTGCTGAAATTCCATAATTGATTTAAAATTTTTGAGAGTTGAGACTAAGTGTCCGTTTGGGATCTGCTTATTTTGCTAAAACTGAAAACTTTTTGCTAAAAATACTGTAAATAAAGGTAAAATTTAACTGAAACAGTACAGTTGGACCTATGAATAGTACCAAAAAGTGTAGTAAAATCTATGAATAGTAACAAAAATAAGCTGAATATTAAAATAAGTTGACAAAAATAATTCATGTCAAACACGCACTAAGATTTGATTGTTGTTATTGTTATTATTAGGTTCTAAAAATTTAGAACAATTGGCAAACCGTGAACTCAAACTTGTCTAGATATAGATCTTAGAGTTTATAAGATATATTAGATAATGCTCAAGGTGCTGCAAGTTAGAATACAAGAACAAGGAAGCTGCAGGTTCAAGAAAACAAAACTTGTCAGGCTCGACCGATTAAGAAGAAGGTTCAGACGATCGAACTGTAATTCTGCAAATTTTAATTTCGGCCCATTAGCCCATTAAACCCAGTAAGTGATTAGGGTTTCAGATCTAATTCTCTTAGTATTTAAAGAAAACCCTAAGGCACATTTTGTTATAACTTTGGAGCTTCTCTTTTGAGATCTAAAGGTTCTGTACCTACTCCTTTCAAAGTCACTACCAGAATCTTTCTACATATAATTTGAACTGGTAGATCTAAAGTTGCTACATACCAATCATCAAAGGTGCAGGATCTAAACTTTCAAGGGTGGTCTTGAAGTCATAAACTAGAGGTCTATGTGGGAGATCTAAAGTGTGAACTAGAGGTTCATGTGAGAGCAAATCCACGTCAAATAAGTTTGAGGAGTTCATAGCTCAATTTGGTAATTGTGTTAGATTTACTATGAATTGGTAAATCTCAATTTGATATGGTGGATTGTTCTCTTGGGATTGTTTCCCCCAGGTTTTTTACCTTGAAACAAGTTGTTAATTTCATTGGTTTTCTTGGGTCATCATATCTTGTGTTATTTAGTTTTCTGTTGTGCATGTTATATTTGATGAATGTTTAACCTAGATTTGAATAATTAACCTAAATAAGAACTTGGCTAATAAATTAGATTAAACATATTATGTTTTCTAGGGGTCTAAAACTTAACCATTATTATTGTATTGATACACATGGCATAACTTGAACCCAGATGCAGAGTGAGAACTAAGTCTGACTTTTTTTTTCCTCTAATACAATAGGATTTAAACTTATAATATTCACTCAATGATAATTATCTTTTACCATTAAGTCATTATATTTTTTTTTTTTTTTTAAATCTAAATTACAAATTGTATCCTTTAAATTTGGTGAACTATCATTTGTGTTGCTTATGTTTTATTTTTAGCATTTGAGTCCTTAAAATTTATATTTGTTATTAACATTAGTCCTTTCATCTATAAATCTGTTAACTGTTTTTTATTAATACCAAGAAATTACTAAAATTTTATTTTAAAAAAATGACTAAAATGTCAATTTAGTATTAAAACTTTTCTTTTAATGATAATTCACTAAACTTAAAGGGTAGAAATTGTATTTTGTCTAAAAATTAAAAGAAATCTTATTAATTTTTTTGTATTAATTTTTTTTTTAATAGTTAATACAGTACTAATGTTGACAACAAACATAAATTTGAACTTTGGAAATGATAAAATTAAACTTTAGATGGAAAAAATGACAAATCACCGAGTTCAAAATGTCTAATTTGTATTTAAATATTTTTTATTTGTTCAATTTTACCAATTGAACTAATTTGAACCCAACCCACAGAAAACTTGTCTACACCAATTAAATTCTTCTGTGCTAGTTACGTAAAATTTACTAATTTATCAGCAAAGATAAGAGTTAAACGCATTCTTGCTAAATTTATACCAATCACCCAATTTTCCTTTTGTGTTAATCTCTGTTCAACGAAGCAAAGTTGAGAGAGATTGTGCTCCAGTAATTCTCCCACCAGGCTGAAAATACTGGTTCACAAATTGGATTCCAACGGGCGCTTTCTATTTGAATAACTTCTGCAGAATAGTATAAATATAGCTTCTATCTTTCAACGAATCGCACGTAGAGATATTGCTAATACACATAGAGTTAATGGTATTTCATAACTAATCGATTGAGCAGCAGCTCGTAGACCACCTAAAAAGGAATATTTATTGTTTGGGCCATATCCTAAGATAAGAAGTCCAATGGGAGCAATAATTGAAACCGCAATCCACAAAAAAACCCCGATATTGAGATCGGCTAAAACAAGGTGATAGTCAAAAGGAATTACTGAATAACTTAGTAGAATTGCTATTACTTAGAAGTACATTTTGTGCAACAGCCCTTCCTATCTGATAGAAAAGGATCCCATGATCAGGAACCGATCTTACCTGGGATCGCAAATAACTGCTAAATTTGGTTTTACATATTTGAATTTCAGCCTATTATCCTGTCAGTCTAAATTTGGTTTTACATACACATGCCATTCAAGTCGGACTTTGGAAAATTTTCACTAACAAGGTGAAAACAGTGGACCATTTGTTTCTAGAGAAAATGTGTGGAATGATTTTGTATGATCCTAAAGTAGGACTCAAAATATTTCTTGGTGTAAAAGGTCAGTTTGATTTGGAGCTTCCACTTCAAAATTCTTATTGAAATTGGGCTAAAAAAAACACTTCAAAACAGAAAGATATACATCCAGAAATAAGTTACAGGATAACCAATATGAGTCTTTCGATATGTATCCACAGCCTGAGACTCTTTATTTATTAGCATGTCAAATGCAAGAATTTAAAACAACCCATTCTTGCTAGTAGATTTATAAACCTTACACTGCCACAATTACTCTTATATTCTAAAATGATAAATTTGGATGTTTTCCACATCTTGCTTCTTGAAATCACTTCGGTTTCTATTGGCAACAAATTTTCCCCAGTTGAATTCTCTGTATTTGGCAGGGTCCTGCTCATTGACTAGCTCCTCTAGAGGCTTCACCATGGTATAATGGGCTGGGAAGAAGAAGAACGGAATAGACAGCCTTGCCTTGGTAGAATTCACCACCACCCTGTGCTCCACACTCTCATACTTGTCATTGCTCCAAACCTATACAAACACCACCATTATCTCACTATTTATATAAATCCCGTGTCGATTAATAAACAGACATAATGGTCAATATTTGATTCTAACTCCAATAGGAATGGAAGGGTAACATTTGTTGAACCACAAATGAATTTGGACTAGAAATGATGGGGTGGGGTTGGTTCCTTTGTGCAAGTCATCAGTATGTGATCAATTTCAAGTTCTTTGTGTTAATGGCTCATTAACTTGCACAAGGATCACATACTTAATGAATTTCTACATTTTTTATTGGTAATTAAACATAACTCACACACCTAGATGGGGTAAGAGATGCATATCATCATATGGTTAAAAGACCACCCTGTATGATAGATTCACACATTACCACCCATGATACATAACATAAATTAAATTTCAACAGAATGTTCAAAGTTCATGAATAGTACCTGAACAGCATCACCAACATTAATAATATAGGCATCTGGGATAGGCTTAACCGGAATCCACTCTCCATCTGATTTCCGCCTCACTTCAAGTCCCCCAACATCATCTTGTGCAAGGACACTTAAGGCACCACCATCTTTATGGCGGCCAACACCAAGAGCTAGGTCGGGGGAGGGGCATGGAGGATAGTAGTTGAACCGGAGAAAGCTGGTTTGGTCCTTGAAGAAGACCCTTAGCCGATCAGCTGGTAAGCCTAAACTCAGGGAAATAAGTTCCAATAACTTGAAACCCAGCTTTTCTACTTCTCGGCCATACTCCTCACATATTTCCCTGGAAATATCAAGTACATTACACAAAAATTAATCCCCACAAAATGGAATTTTATTTAACTTCCAAGACAGAATTAAGTGAACAATGGCTAATAAAATTTAATACAAAAACAAAAAAGTAGCAAAAAGTTCCCCCCCCCCCCCCCCCCCCTCCTTATTTTCTGGGTATAGGAAGTAAATCAGAATTTAGAAGGTTAACATGGCTTAGTGCCTAATAAACAAATTCCCTGGTATAGGATATGAGAACAGAACATGAATCTGCAATGCCAATTGGAAATGTTGTTGCCAACAAAATTCCTTTTGCTACTTGATATGATTTTGGACCAAAATCTTGGAGGTTCAAACCAGCTTTGTGCACAAACCTAGACTGCAGAATGTCAATCCCATGTGGCCATTAGCACTGTTAGAGGCCTACCATGTTCTGGACTTTGACATTTTGACATGGAGATTAATCTATGGCTCTATAAATTTTAATCTCTCTCTTGATGTAAAAATTGCAGACAACCAACTTAATTCAAGATTTTGTAGAAATTCACAATTGATTTATGAAAAGTTAACAAATTGGTAGAACTCTGGAATGATCTATTTCTCCCTTTCATAAATCCACCAATAATTACTAACAGAATTTTCGACCAGATGTACCTATATCTCCCCAAATTCTATTTGCATTCAATTTTTTTTTCTTTATTCGGACAAATAACAATTATTCTCAGTTCAACCAAATCACCTTGATCAAAAAAAAAATTGACATACATTTTGCTACTTCATATAACACATGCATGTTACCTAGGATAAGCAAACTAGATTACCTGAACTCTTTCATTGAATAAAATAAATAAATAAGTACCTGAACTCGGGCGGGTACTGAGGCCACTGATTGGTCAAAACTCTAATTCCCTCATCATCAGGTTCATGCGAGGCTGGTACCTCTGTGGGATCATGGGCCAAAAAATCAAACACCTCCTTCCAATCCCTAACGTTTTTAGTGTGCTCACTATCATGGTACCCCATGGGATACAACGCGTCCCTTTGCACCTTCCTCTTCTCCTCAAAAGACCCAGCAAAGAATTCCTTAGCCACAGCCTCTACTTTTCTGAGAAGCTCAGCTGGGACTCCATGGTTGATCACCTGGAAGAACCCCCAGGTCTGGCATGCACTGCCAATCTCAGAGATGAGTTGTTGGTCACTGTTTTCAGAGTTGAGCACACTGGAGAGGTCAAGAACTGGGATTTCATCAGTTACCTCGATGGGCTTGAGCTTTGGCCTGTGGTCAATGGGCTGTATGAAAGCTGAGTCTACCTCTCCCATGGCTGAAACTCAATGACAAAGAAATGTGATGGGTCTTTTTCCTTTTGTTGATTTTATAACAATAGCAGAGCCTATGATGGTGGTATTAGGTGGTGTTTTATTTTGACCTTGTCAAAATGTTATTTGCTAGAATCTTCTTTGTTCTTACGTGGTGATGAGGTAAATTATATTGATAATATGGTATAAGAATGGTTGGGTGTGTAGAAAGATATTAATTCCGTACTATATATTATGTGTGTCCTTTAGAATTAAGCTCGTATTTTACTTCTTCTTTTTTTGGATTTTCAATTTTAGATTCATTGAATGTAGACTTTTCATGGGTGAAGGAAAAGGATTGGTTAGATTAATGAAGACAAAGCTGGACAGTTTGGAAGATTGCGATTGCATGGATGGCAAGTGTTTCAGCGCTGTCTGAAAAAAGACGACGGGAAAAATTTTTTTACTCCACCATAAATACACTCACAATTTTTGCTACAACTCTCCTCTACATGGCAGCAGACTACTTTCAAACAAATAATTTTTTATTTTTTACCAATTACACTCAGTCACACGAAAAACTATGGCAAAAGTTATACATTTTTTGTGTTATTAAAAAAAAAAAAAAAATGTAGGCAGTGAAGATAGTACTATTCCCACCCGCCCACGGGTAGCGTACTTTGAACATGACAGAGCAGAGTGGGAAGCTGGTCAGCTGGTGGGGACGTCGTCTCTTATGGTTGGTGAGATTTTTAAAAGAAAACTATCGCTAATGCTTTCTTATGACTTTTGTTATTGTAATCCTTATCTTACGCCTAATTCTACTTTTCCAATCACACTAAGGTTTTAATTGATTTTTAAAAAAAAAATAATCAGTAATACTTATTAAAACACTCCTATATAAACTCAAAAATTAAGAAAAATTTGAATTTAATGTCTATTAAAAACACAAAAATGGGTGAATTGCCTATATTTATAGTTAATTTTGCAAATATTCCAAACCAAGTCTTTAGAAGTCGATTAGATTTTTATAAATAATTTTATTTTATTGGAACAATCTACTAATCTAGATAAAAGATTGTTGTGAATAATTCAATTTCACTGGGACAAGTTAGAAGATTAATATAATCAACCTGTCACAACTCACAAGATGCTTCTATTATTTTGTTCTTTTTTTAATATATATATATATATATTCTCTGTCACTCATTTTCATCCACTTTCACTTTTTTCATCAATATTAATAATTGGTGTAGAATTGTCCACCTTTTGAAACATAAAAATGAATAATAAAAAAATAAGTGTAAAAGTATCATTGCATCTTTTAAATAGCAACAAAACAAATATCAATAATTGATGTAGAATTGTCTACCTTTTGAAACATAAAATTGGATAATTTAAATAAATAAAAAATAAAAAAAACAAGTGTAGGAGTATCATTGCCTCTTTTAAATAGCAGCAAAACAAAATTAGGAGGTGGTATGCATACTTTTTCCAAAGTTATTCTAGTTAACTCACTTAAACCAGTACTCCGCTGTAACCTTTTTTTTTTTTCTTTTTGAGAAACGAAATAAAAATAAAAACCATATTGGGAATTGGGATTCAAAAGCACTTACAAATAAGATAAAACTTGGATACATGAATGCAGCCAAACTTCTTTGAGGTAAGTGCACTTGCAAGCTCTCAAATCCATGCCTACCATAAATTTTATTCTATCTTCATGTTTCTTTTTCCTTAATTTATTTATGATTCGAAGGGAAAATAAAATGTCCAGTAATCGGAACTTCCAAACAAGTTGAAGACTTCCGGAGACAGAGAGTGTATCTTCTATTCTTGGCTGACTTCAATAACAAATGTTAGGGCATAGATTTTCAAACAATATCAGGGATCAAACCCACTCTAAACTGTAACTATTTACAAGCAGAACTAATGAAACAAATAAGGGTGTGTCACAGAGGAAGCAATATTTTCAAGCAGAAGGCATGGAGGTTGAAAGGACTACATAAGATAAATATTGGAGCCCATCCTGGATTTTGCACACAGCTGTGATCCGATCTGCACGCAGATGTTCAGAGAAAGCATTGGCTTTTTCCTGGATTGAAGTTTGTGGAATAACTTCATGGGATTCAGCTGTGGCACCCTTTATGGCTGCTAAATAAGCTTCCGTTACGTCCGATATGCCTGACCAATGTATTAAAATTCAAATGTCAAACAATAATAAAGAATGAAAAATTGGCTGGAACCATACTAAATACTGAGCATCTTACTGAATACTTCCCTACCATATTAAAAAGTCCAAAATGTTAAAAGCATGAAGGGGAAAAAATTTAAAACCTTTATCCAAAAGCTATTTTCTAAAGTCAAAATTAATGTTAAAGCATAATCATGCCAGTCCCATACACATGACTGAAGAATGAAGATATCAAAGACTATCCCTCATAAAGCCATGTTCTACCTCCCCCTCCCAAGCATGTGCACGCACGCGCACACACAGAATTTGCTGCATAATCTCAGCTTTCTCCATGAATGTTCCTACCTTTTATCACCAAACATCACCAGTTCTTAAATATAAATATATAAAGTGTAAAAATATATAGGGGTAAATCTTGATTATAATAATGTTGTTTTTACTTAAAGTTAGTTTATAGGTATCTCAGTTCATCAAGGTCCACACCTTGCTTGATTATGAAGAATGCTTCATGACATACCTCCCCCTTATTCAACATTGTAGTCTAGTGTAATCATAAATGAAAGCAAACCTTTATGTCATAAGTACATAAAATCAGTCTCAGGATAAGATCCAGATGTGAGAAATGAGGCATTTATTTGATTTTGTGTAGTTTACATGGGTTCTTTAAGACCATTGGATTCTTTAAATGTCAAATGTCTTACATCTGGATTAAAATTAGAGAAAATTGGGGGGATTTAAATGGAAGGGGATCCTTTTCCATCCCATCAAATTTATATGCTAAAACAAACCAGAATCAAATTCATGGTCTTCTCATATTTGATATTCAAATTTTATTATGTTAAATAGACCAAAACTATCCCATGGTCTTCTAATTTTTTGAGTAGTGAAATCATTAAAACCTTTCACTTAGTAATAAATCAATTGGCTTAGAAGAAATTATCCTTCTTTTTTGATGAAAAATAAGACATTATACTTCTACAAAGTATTCAAAGGCTATTTGCAATCACTTCATTATCTTGCACAGTGAACTTCTGAATAAATAAACTGTGCCACTTCCTTTATATGAAATAACAAGATATGACTAGAAGTGGTCAAAGGTGAGTTTTCCCAACTAACAGAATACTGTATCAGGGAAAAAATGACTATATTTAATTTGCAAGCACTGTTGATAAAAATAAAAAGCTCAACTAAAGAGATGAAGTGCTAGACAACCAACCTGTAATAAAGCTGTTGGAAACAGCTTCCACATATCCTGTCATTGACTGTGCCTTTGTTCTAATTATCTTAGCTTTTTCAACAGAATCCTCAGGCCAGTCAATATTGGCAATATCCTCATCAGCACCTTCATCCTGAACTTTGCTAGCATTAGAAAGAATGGATTTACCAAGCATCAACAGTTGAGAAACAGCAAAACAGCACATTTCTGAGAGTCTCTGCAAAAAATATATATATAAATAATAATTTCATTTTTAACTACCAATAATAAAAATTAAGCATCCATATTGAAAATAAAAGATTTGGGTCAGATGTTTCCAATAAAATCCCTAATATCTACATACATGAACTCCCTCCGAATGAAGCGAGTCTATTCTGCCAGCAGTCCTTTGGATCATATCATTAACAGCTACCCCTGCTAATGCATTAGTGAACCTGGAATATTGAAAGCAATAATTGCAGCATAGTGAAAACGGTGTTTACAGAGGTCATGGAGAATTTCATTAACAGTAGCCCAGCTGGTATCACCAATAATACAGGACAGAAAACCACACACCCTAAAATCCCTTATGTATGACACAGGATTGAATAACCACTAGACTAAAACTAGCTTCTTCTTTTTTTGATAAATTTGATAGTTAGAATGGGGGCTCTTGGCACTACAAAGCTAGTCTAAAACTAACATTCTTGCACTATCTAATTTCTAAAGCATTCAACTGTCCCCAATTCCACCATTTAACTATATGTTCCACATATGTGTTGATCCATGCCAAATGTCAAATCAATGTGATGTTGATACAGACTGAATCCAAAGACAAATTTCTTTAAAGAAACTTCAATTTTGAGTACAATACGGACAAGACAGCTCCCAATTCCAATTACCTAATAGTTGAGAAGGGAAATTAGCACAGAGTAATGACATGTTCCAAAAATGGGTTTAATGCAAAATGTATCACACAAAAAGTCATTTAGTGGTATAAAAATATCCACAGATTTACAGCTGGTATAATTTGATCCTGGCTTTCTGTTTGCTCAATATGTAGAACTTGAGGGGAAAAAAAAGTCAGGATAAACAAGAGACTTAGAGGATTTTTTTTTTTTTTTTTTTTTTATGTAGAACTTGAGGGGAAAAAAAAGTCAGGATAAACAAGAGACTTAGAGGATTTTTTTTTTTTTTTTTTTTTTAATAAGTAATAAGAAAAAGAGACTTAGAGGATTTTATAAAGCAACAGTGATTACAAAATGCAATCATATCAGCTATACAAGATTTGGAAATTAGATAATGGGAACTAAATGAAAAATCATATATAAGTGCAAGCTGAAGCAAGACAACTAACAAACCAGTGCAGAATCACATGCAACATCCATTAACTGTTGAGAAGATGATAACTTTAAAAGAAATTTACCCCACAGCCATGTCAGCAGCCTTGCTAACACTTGAGTCGTGTAATTTCTTCATCTCATCATCACTTCCCTCAGCCCCAGTCTCTACTTTCTTCCCTTTGTCTGTCTCTACACCATTTCCATCCACTTCAGTACTCAAACTAAAAATTTGCTGGACCTGTTTAAGTTTCCCATCAAATACAGGTCTCTGTTCCAATGATAATTTTGCTTTTCTTCGGTTACATAACAGGCCATGATGGTTGGACAATGCCTCCAGCTCCTGCCAGCATTAAACTTTAACAATTTCAATGATGCTATTGTTTTAACTATCAAAATTCAACTCCAAAGTTAAGAAAGTGACCTCCAACTGTTCTGGACCTCCATATATGTAGAAGCATCGATCAAATGTCACTTCCTCGTACAACTGATCCTCATCAGTTTGTTGTTCAGTTTCTTTTGAATTCTTCTCAACTTCAATACCAGTCTCAGTAATTAGTAGATCAATGGTCTCCTTGCCTACAAGTTCAAGCACTTGCATTCCCTTTGCTGTAAAAGCTTTTCCAGTCTGTAACATTGAAGGTGAGGAATAAGCAATTTGGCAACATTGATAAGCAACATGGTATGGATCATCACACTCATGCAAACCTCTAATATTGATGGCGCAACAGAGCCGGGTGCCGGTAATCCACCATGCTGAATAGATTCTGCCAGGTTAACAGCAGAATGCTCAATCCTGAAGAAGATAAAACATAAAACTCATTTGATCAACAAATGAAACAGCTGGTTGTGATGAGCATAATAACAAGAGACTACATAAATTCTAATTGAATGGAACATAACTTACTATCATCCAGTGAAAGAAATAAAGAGCTGAATTCAGAAATTGTTAAAATGAAATGATATTAGAAACAAGGCACCTTTAAATCTAAGCAGAATTTACTATCATAAATTCTAATGGAATGGAACTACTCCAAAGGTTTTCCATTTTCTTTCCTTCCTTCCAACTCCCCAATAGATAGAATATATTAGAAAATAAATAGAGCTGGGGATGCCTAAAATACACCCAAGGTATGGAATGTAAAAGACACCAACGAACAGTGTTGGTAAACACATCAAGCGTACTTAAAACGCATAGGCCTGTTGGAGCCTAGGCACAAAGCGCAAGTGCGTGCCATATTAAAGTAAAGCGCACATTTTTCAGACATAATATCTTATAACCTCTATTAGAAATATTCATGACATATAATGAAAATTCAAATTCAAATTAATTTTTTTTTATATTTGACCCATTATTAGTGCAATTGTACGATTTGTAAGTTCAAACTTTACTTTAAGTTATTTCAATTTCTTAATATTTTTATATAGTAAATTGAAAACAATTATCAATGAACAATATGGTAATAAACTAGTCATAAAAGGCAAAGACCAAAAAACATAAGAAGGAATAGTACATTAGCCTTTTCTGCATCTTTTGACATCTAAATAAAAATAATAATACAACACCTTAAGATTGGTGTATGTATAGCAAATCAATGGTCCATGTCATTTCCTTCAAGATCATGCAATTAAATTTATGAATAAATATCTTTTTTAGCAATAAAATCAAAAGGTGTGTCTAGGCATGCTTTGTGCGTCTAATTTGGCCAAGCAAAGCACTTAGACCCTGGGGCTTCGAGCTTTTAGGCACACTTTTAATAACATTGCTAACATAGTCAAAATATCTAGAGATGTATCTAACTTCAATGCCTGTAAAAAATCCCCACAGAAACTTGAGTTCTAATACAACACATTCTAGCCTGATTGTACCTGATTGTACAAGGCCCTAAATCCTACATTTTCACAACTTCAAAATGCACGGATAAAGACACAGGAGCAAGCAACACTGCATCTGATCACGACAGACTTGTCTTAAGAGGCATAGAAGTAGCAAAGAATGCCATTAAATTTTTTTCTAACACAAACTGACTATTGCGCTATGCTTCCCACAATATCTTATATTTCTTCTTTCAGATACATCTAACCTACTTACCAAATTAGCCAAAACAATTATATCTTTTTACGTTACCAAACTTCATAAGATATTGGCTATATCCAGACACACAGATTTCAAAAATCATGAAACATAGAAAGAATACACTCTATCAGCACATACTTGTTCCCATAATGTGGCAGCAAGTCGAGGGGCAGTAACATTAGGCTGCTGGGGCGTGTATGAGAAAAATCAGAGTGTATGGTGGGGATAAACTCTATGGGTTTGTAAGCCTGGGTGAATGATCAGGCTAAGGTAGGTTTTGAGTGAGGAAAACGCCTCAAAGTTCGTTTGTACTTCTGTAAGCTTGAGTGTGTGCATTCACTCAAGCTCAAAGTTGACTCACTTGTGATTTGTTGGGTTGTTAACTAAGAGAGTAAGTCATACTTAGGGTCCGTTTGGATTCAACTTATTTTGTTGAAAACTGAAAACACTATAACAAAATAATTTTTAAATGTGAAAAATTACTGTTCACTCTTTTTACTGTTCACATGCCTTGGTGCACTGTTCATGTTCAGGCGCTGGTCCCTAAAAAAAAAAAACTGAAAACCCGCAAACCTTACAAATGTGAACGTGAATGTGCTATCCAAAGCGGGCTTTAGTGCCATCACAAGACAAAAATTAGGGGTGAAAATCTGCCCTATGACAAATATATATACACATATATATATATACACATATATATATATATATCCAGAATGCAAGTTAGATTACCATTACTTAAAAAGTGTAAGCCCCATGTACCAAAACAAAACATTAATATATGAGTTAGCTTATGGAGGAATTGAAGCGACTTTCTGGCAAACAAGCATCAGTAAGTACCACGTTTACTCCAGAAACTAACCAGATAATACTCATGTGCTTGCAATATTCTCCTTTGTTTTTTTCTATCTAAAAGTAAATGCAAGAATTGAGCAATAGTCTAATTATATACACATCCAACTTAAATGGAACATACTTGTGAACAAAATCTGAACCCCCTCTCCATGCACTTCCTAACGCTTGCCATGCTCCAGAAGCCAAATTCTCTACAGAATTGTCAAGAACCTTCAAACCCTGAAAATATTGAAATTTTTTAAAACAATCTGTGGTTAATGACACAGAATACAAAGTATGAGAATGATAAAAATATCAATTAAATAAAACTCGTTTCTGGTGAAACTGTGTAACTAAATTAGACTAAAACTACAACATAAGCATTTTGTGACACTATGCCATAATCAATACCTTCCACATAGTTTCAAGAGTAATCTAGACAGCAATGTCAATAAATGATGATTCTTCATATATGAATAGAGTAGAGACAAACATGAAAAAGTTGCTTTAATGCCAGCTATAGCATCAAAGAACTTTTAGTGCAATGGATAAAAGAATAGAGAAATAAAACAATAAAAACAACAGAGAAGTAAAGGCTGCAGATTACATATTTACCATTGCATGTCCCATATTTGAGATGGCAAAAGAATGCATACCATAAACACGTTCAGTGGAAATGCAATATCATATTAGAGTTCGCAATACAAACAAAAATTTTCAGCACTCGTATGTATGACTTGCCTGACCAAAGACTGACTCATCACTAGCTTTCTCCAACTTATCCAAAGCAGCTTTCCGTATCTTGTCTTTATCATCTTCACTTTCCTTTTCATTGGTTGAGTCTTCTGCCTCTTCCTCATCCTTAGAAGATTCAGTGTCCTTATCTGCAATTTGCATGTCTGAAATGCTTTTTGCTGCAGTCTGAGCAACAGCAGCAGCCTGCACCCACAAGGTCAACAAAAATACAAATAATTGGCCAAAGGACACTGAACAACAAACTACTGGAATTTAAAATGCAAAATACATAACTGATAATTGAAATGTTTGAGCAAGTGATAGCCACTCACCATTTATCTAATAATCTACCAAGGACATTGAACAGCAAACTGCTGGATGATGGGGTGGAAGAATGAGAAAATAACACTAATACTACATTGCTGGAGCAAGCTATTTTCTGAACAATCAGGGATATATCTAATTGAGTAGCAAGACTGCTGTGTCCAGAAAGTTTACGTAATTCCCTCTCAATTCCAAGGGAGTCTAACTTTAAGGAAGAGAATTCTTATCAATTTTAAGAAAATCGATTCATAAAAATTCCATTATTCAATGCTTTCATGTTGCATAGATAGCAACATATGTAAGATTCCAAAACCACTCTCTGTACAAAACTTCAACATCCGGACTTTAGTTGAGAAAATACCAAATATATATCAGTTATGATCATGGGAAAAAATTGAGATATGGACCTTTTTTTTCTTTTCAATTTAAGTTACACACACACCTGGTGGGTCTTGAACTCATGATCTCACCCTCCAACCAATTAGTATGGGAGAAGGAAGTGCCAATTAAGCTATGGCTCATTGGCCCAACCCATCTATGGACTTGACATCAATGTAAACTATAGTTTAATGTTCTGAAATAATTTTGCTTAATATTCACAATGGCTTCATTGCTCTCAAAAGTTGAAACATTCAGGCATAATATGAGAGTTTCAAGAAATAATTTCATGTTTTGGTCTTGAGGAAATCTCAATCTCAATTTCTTCCTTGATAAGCGAAACTAGAACCAAAACCCCTTGGGAAAAATCCACTACAGCCAATTCAACATCCAAAACTACAAAACCACAACCCTCATTCCTCACGAACTTCTTGAACAACCACCACCATCTACAATGCAATTATTCTTTACTAACAAAACTGCCACGCATTCAAAAACAGCACAATCCAAACACCAAAAATTGGAACATATAATTCAAGCAATTCCCCTATAAACCCTAATTTCCAAAATTAGAAACCACTTAAATTTATTATATATTAAAAATAAACTTTTGCAGCACAACGCAATTAAACTAATCAAATTGATTGAAGAAAAATATAATCAATCTCCAACCCCAAAAAATTGGATCTGATAACTCAACCAGTTCATCTAAAAACCCTAATTTCCAAAAACAAATTACATTGTCCAAACATTCAAATAAAAATCCAAACTAGCGCAGCACAATGCGACTAAACTAAACCAATCAGATTGATTAAAAGCAAAAAAGAATGAAAAACAATTGGATTTGATAATTCAACAAGTTCAACTATAAACCCTAATTCCCCAAAAAAAAAAAAAAAAAAACAAATTAGACATTAGAGAGAGAGAGAGAGGGGCATTGTGAATGCGTACATTACGAGAGATTTCTTCAGCGGCCTTTTGGAGATCTGAGAAAACAGAGAGAGTAGAGAAACCCCAACCGCCCCACCCTCCTCCTCCGCCGCCGCCGCCACCACCACCGCCGCCACTGGCTTTTTTCGGTGCTTCCGACTTCGCTTCCTCTTCTTCTTCTTCTTCTGTTTGTGGTTTCGATTTTACTGCTTCTTTGTCTTTCTCATCGTTCAGTAACTGTTTGTTCTCTTCCTCCATTTTTGTGTCGACACTCTCTGGAAAATGTAAAAGCTGCTGTTACTATTTGTTTGTTTCAAATTTCTTAAAGACTTAAGACTCTCTCTCTTCGGAGAAGACGAAGAGAGATAGAGAGAGTCTTTGCGATCTGATTTTCCCAATCCAAACGTAAAATTCAAGTCAGACGAACGGTGTCGTTTTCATCTTCTACTTATTAACGTGTATTTTTTAAATAAATAAATAACTTTTGTATTTTTTTTTTGAAAAATAATTACAACATGCTGCTAACCTGTAATTCGAATTCTTTTCTCCTAGACCCCAAGTACTTTGTGCATGAAGATATGTCAATTCAGCTCTAAAGTCTTTAGCAAATAACTTTTGTAACTAAAAAGTGAAAACAACCCCTTTTTTTTTTTGCAAAAACAAACCCTTTTTTTTTGCAAAAAAAAAAAAAAAAAATTTATAAAGTAGAACAAGAAGTCACAATTGAAAGTAGTTTTCTTTCTCTCTCAAAATATAGTAGCTTTCTTTTCCTTAACTTAAAATTATTAAACAAGATTCAATTTCAAATTATTCATTTACTATAGAAAACCTTATCAATTAAACCAATCCAAATCCACAATATTGTAGGGGTTTTTTTTTTTTTTTTTGGGAAACAATATTGTAGTCATCTCATATTAAATTTTGCAGACTATTATTAAGGGACATATATATTACGCCACGGGGATCAATCTTATTGGGTGAGACTTACTTGATTAGCCCAAAAAAAATTGAAAAAAACTCCTCCTACATGACTCTACAAGTTGGGCTTTGCGCAACACCTCACAAAAAAGGGTTAACCAATAATGCTGCAGCGTTTCTCAAAAAAAAAATAAATAAATAATGCTGCACCAAAACAAAAAGCCCAAAATCTAAATAGCCTAACCAATTGAGCCCACAAGTAAATTAATTTCCTTCCACACTAGATTACACAATATGCCCTAAAAATCCATTACTTCATCACTTCACCAAATGAGCATGAAAGCCCAAAAGGGACCACAAATATTGTAAACCCAAATGAGAAGGATAATAAATACGTTTCCCACGGGTAAAAAAGGCTACCTAGACTATTTCACTCAACAAAGGCCCTCGTCCCACTTTGAAGCTCCAAACCATGCACAAAAGCAACAAAGTCTAGCCCATAACAACGCAAAGAATTGAAAGCAGTTGGGTAGCTACTCTCGTGTCCAAACAGAACTAGCCAATAGTTTGACTAGTTTAGTTTTTTTCTTTTTCTTTTTCCTTTTTTTTTTTTTTTTTGGTGTAAAAAAGAGGATAGCATAAAAAAGTAGAAAGTAAATAAAATAAAATCTAAGACCACAAGCAAACTTTCATACAAAATAAAATCTGAGTTTTGATTAGTTCCAATTCTAGCTAATCTATCAGCATAACGATTTGCCTCTTGAAAGTAGTGCCTAATACGAACTTGGGAAAATTGGGAGACCAATTGCCTACAATCATCCAAAATAGGAGAAATTATATTATTTGAGGGAGAAGAATTAGCTAAAGCATCGACAATAGACTTAGCATCTAATTCTACTTCAACAAAAGAGAGATTTTGGTTAAGGTAAATAATCAATTCATCTAGGAGATTCCACATCTTGACTAAGAAACTAGTTGTATTTCTAATCTTCCTAGAGAATCCCATGACCCAATTTTCATCCTCATCACGAATAATTCCCCCTTCTCTTGCTAGCCCTAGGTTTCCAAGTAACGAACCATTTGTGTTGAGTTTCAACCACCCGACACTAGGGATGGCAATAGGTCAGGGCATGGCCGAAGGATGAGGTCTTTGCCCTCGACCCACATTGTTTTGTCTTGTCGCATCCCCGCCCCGCCCCGCCCCGCCCCACATGACGAGAAAAATTTTCTTGCCCCATCCCCACTCGTTAAGGCCCCATGAAGCCCCACCCCACCTCATAAAACTCTAGTTCTTGTTGATTTGCCCACAACTATTACAATTTTCTTCAATAAAACCAATTTCATTAATAAAAATATACTTGAAATTAAAAATAAATTTATCCCATCAAATCAAAATAATTTTTAGCAAAAACTGAATAATATTATCCAAGAGTTTAACAAGACAATATCACAATAAAAACAAAAAGTATCATAGTACAAAATCAATGATTCAATATTATATAAATTTGTTTCTAATAAAAACAAAAGAAAACATTAAAATTGGTATCTTATTTCCAACTTTGCTAAAAAGTAGAGAACCACGTTAAGTATAACAAAATAAGCTGATAATATGTATTAAATAGTAGGGTTTTAGTTTATGAAAATTTTACAATTTAACCCTTATCAACACGAGAAAGGGTAGGATGGATCTAAAAAGTCTAAATTTATCCTCTTATTGGGTAGGAAAAACTCATGCGAGGTAGGGCAAAATTGTCATCTCTACCTGGCACTCAGTTTTTCCAATGAATTAGCTTGATGACAAGTCAAGCTTCCTCTTTCAATGTACCAACACAATGGAAAAATTGAACGGTGTGCTGATTGATTTCCTTAGCTAGATTTGGGCTCATGTTTTTATTTCTAAAAACTATATGGTTTCTATACTTCCAAATCGTCCAAACTGCAAAAAGAAACACAAATTTCCAAGGGGGATTGTTAGGAAAATAACACTGCTTGGTTTGCAATTATTTGCTAGCTAGCCATGAAAGTTACTAGTGGAGAAGAAATCATCTCTATGTCTTATGCTAACAACAGAATCTATATTATATTTAAATACTCAAGTTAAAAAATAGACACCAAAATATTATTAAAATATTCTAAAAAATAAACTCTAATTATTCACTTCAGGCAAAGAAAGTAACTGTTCATTAGCAAAAAAAAAAAAACTTATTTCAGTTTAGAGATTCTGTTGGAGCATCATTTGTGATTAGACTCTTATTTCTTTCACCAAAAATGGAATAAAGAGAAAAAATATTCTTCCTCTTTGAAGTTTCAATCGGCTTGAGAAGCTAGGACCAAAACTTCATTAGAAGGGAAACTTTTATTTCTTCCACCTATGGCTAAACTTCATCATGAAAAATGATACTATTTATTCATGAATTGTAAGAGAGAAAACTAAAGGAACATCATTGGGAGGGCATAAGGGTCTGTCTAGTAGAGATCTAGCAACTCTAGGTTAGCTGGGAAATATGGAGCTTGGCATGTCTTCTTTTAAGTCCTAGGCTTTTGGTGATTCATGTGCAACAACCAAAAGCCAACTTCATCATGCATTCTTCACAAATAACATTACTTAGGTTTATGAGATTCTCCCTAGCTAATCAAAGCCTAGAAACCTAACCAAAACTTAAATGTTGAGAAAAGATTCAATCTTGTAGTTTGAATTTCTTGCATGGATTATGAAAGAGGAGCAAGTGGCTAAAGTGCAACAAACTTGCCATTTTTGCTAAGAATTAGGAAGAATGGTCAAAACTTAGTGTCTACTGGATCAAACATATTCTATCTCTACCATCTCTCATCTTTTCACTCCCAACAACTCTATAAAATGGAGGGAATTAGTAGAAAACCACCTACAAGAACTAAGTAAACCCCACACTAAAGCCTCAATTAAAAGCTATAGTTTTCACTATCTCATCTCTTTCATAGAAGTCTCACACTTTGAGGAACCCGTTTGGTCACCGATTTTAAACACTGGTGTTCAGTGTTTAAACACTGATCACTAGTGTTCAAAAGAAAAAACACGTGTTTGGTAGGGTATCTATATTCAATGTTGTTTGAAAAATGTTATTGAAAATATGGATTTTAAATGATGCTTTTTAAAATCACCTGGGACCTATTTTAACCACAAACAACGCTTCCAGTGGTAGCACCGTAAATACTTTCAAATCCCGTGGGTCCCACCTAATGCGACAAACCTTCTCTCTTCTTTTTCTTCTCATCAAACCCACCTCAGCCCTCATCTTTAACACGCCAAATCCAAAGAGCATTAACACCAATCAACAACTCTTACCCATCAGCAATAGAGCATTAAACTTTCACCCATTAACACCTCTCACCGACCCATCCCATATAAACTCACCCAGTGCCATAACTCACACTAACCATGCCATTAACTCTCCTTACCGACCCATCTCACAAAACTCCACTAAGCTCTCTCCCTCACAACAGATCAGAATTCAAAAGTCATCTCAAAACCATCAACACATAACTCACCGACTCATCAGCGGCTTCTTGTAGAAGCTCTCTCCCTCACAACGCATCAGCAAAAGAAGTCAAACCCATTTAATCCTTGCTCAGAAATCAAATTCTTCACCTAACTGCCCCTTCGTAAAGATCTCCAACCGTCACCGATCCAATCAAAGACCCGAGTCTTATACAGATTTCACTCCACCCACAGCTGCTCCGCTTTGAGCTTCTATCACATAGTCACCTAGGGTTTAGTCAAGTAAGATGTTTTAAATTTACCCAAATTTTCTAGCTGCTTTCTTTCACATCTAAACCTACCTCATCTCAAATCACATTAACCCATATTAGTTGTTTATTTACTCTCACTTCTTCATTCAAATGGAATCAGACACTGCATCCTCATCCTCCTCCACCTCAGTAGTGCCATATAGAACATCAGTACCCTTAAGTGCTTCCTAACCTGACCGTGTTCCCTTACTAGTCGGTCTACATCTATGTAATGAAACTGTAATTTTATCGCGTTCCCTTCAGTTCCTTATATATGTGATTTTAATTTGTTGTCATTTTTTCGCTTGTTATGTTATAATTTCATAGCTAGTTCATTATTTTGTACCTAGTATGATATAATTTGTCTTCATTTTGTGGCCCTTGTGTTGTTGTTTTACATCCTTGTGCTCTGTATGTGTAACTATAAACTTGTTGAGTAATCAGCAATCTATGCTTTGGATAATCTTTCATGAAGTTATTTTTGGTGTATGATGTCCACTTCAATTTGTTCAGTGTATTGTGAGAAAAACAATATTATGATTATTACTCTTGCTATACAGCAATTATAACAAATCAATCTATGGTTGTGATACCTTATGTACTTGCTATACTTGTTTTTCATTTTCTCGGGCTGTTGTTGCTGCCTTTAACTATTGAAGATCAACCTCTGCCTTTAACTCTATTATGGTGTTTTCATCCTTGTCCTTATAATTTTATGAAGCACATGATGATTGTCTAACTTGGATTCACTCTTATATGCCTGCTGCTTGGTAGTTTAGTGAGTAGAAAGTTCATGTTTGATTATTTGTATTGTAAAATTTCAATATGTGAGTATAACAAAATTTAGATTGTCTAAGTTGGATTCACTCTTATATGTATGCTGCTTGGTAGTTTAGCAAGTAGGAAGTTCTTGTTTGATTATTTGTATCGAAAAATTTCAAATGAGGAGCATATGTGAGGATAGACATGGCAAAACGGGCGAGTTGGGTCGGGTTTGGGTCAGGTCAAACAGGTCAGGGGTCAAAACGGGTCATTCTTAAACGGGTTAATCGGGTTACGAGTCGAGTCGGATCGGGTCAGGTTGACCCGTATTTTTCAAACAATTTTTTTTTTCAATTACAAAAAGACTAATATCAAACTAAAAAGACTAAGAAAGAAGAGCAACTCACATTGAGAGTGCAAAAGATCTAGATTTATATTCAACTTCCAGCAGAAGCAAAGCAACTACATCTTGATTTAATGCATGGAACTTAAGCTGTTAAGCACATATTTTTTCATATGCAACTTACAAGCCTTCCAACGCCTTTGTCATCAAGTAACCAACTCAAAATTTCTGACAAGCATCTTTCTTTTTCTTTTTCTTTTTTTAATACCAAAAACAGGGAGTACAAAACAAATGACATTAAGAGTTCATATACAAAGCTGAATTCAATCGGCACTAGTTCAAAGGCACTAAAGTTTCCTGCTTAGCTACAATACTTATATGATTAACTAGCAAAGAGGGCACTAAGATCATTTTGTAGAGTAAGCCACATTGAACAAGAAAGTTAAGGTTAGCAAGCCTATTAGAATCCTGCCAATCCGAAGCTCTCTCGCTGTTAAGGGTTATAAAAAGTCCTCCACAATCATTTAAAAACAAAATTCTTTGGAAGTTATAAACAGTTGCAGTGAGACTAGCTTCCACCACAGCTTTCAAAAGGCACCCTGTTGCAGTCCTAGCTAAAGAAAAAAAGTTAGATTACTTAGAAAGATAAACTAAACAAAAAAAAAATTTAGAAATAAATATAACATATTAAGTAAAGAAGAATAAGTAAATATTTTATAAGAATTACACCTCAATCTCAATCTACTCAACGTTGGTAGCAGATTCAGCACTGCAAATATTCATACTTGCAAATTGTAACTCAAGTTGGCCAATTTCGTTAGCATCTTCATCTACAATACAATATTTTAATATAACTTATGTACCATGAAAGAAAATCAATAAAGAATTAAAACTGTATAATTATGACTAAAAAAATTAAATTAAATTACCTTCAAATCCATATAGCCAACTTTTAGTACATAACGTAACTTCCACATTCTCAGGAAAAAGACGTGATCGATACAGAGTAAGAATTTTTTTTCCCAGTGCTAAAACTTGATTCAGAAGCAACAGTGATTATCGGAATGCTCATGAGATCCCGTGCCATTAAAGAGAGCTCTAGAAACTGATTGTAATGCTCTTTCCACCAAGAGAGAACTTCCAACTTTGAATTTTGCTTTTTGTCAAGTCTAAACTCTTCTAAATACAAGTCCATCTGAGATTTTTTGGTTTTGGTACCACGACCACTTTCATAATGATCAAATTCCTAATCATTAAAAAAAATTGCAATGAAAAATAATACCACACAATATTACAATCTTTATTATTAAAAAAACATAACACAACATATACCAAACAAAATACAATTCACTTACATCATCTTCCTTATCTTCATCACCATCAGGATCATCCACAGCACCACTAGTATGACTAGACACAAGATGAAACATTTGTAGTGACCATAGGCTTGGGGCATTCATATTCTGAAAAGAAAAAAAAAAAAAAAAACTTATATAATGTAGTCTCAATGCTCTCCACCTTCATTTTAGCAATGTGCTCAATTGGCTCTATTTTCTTGAAAATATAGTCCACATAATCCAACTTGTACCTTGGATCAAGAACAATGGCATAAGCTAGCACCACACTATAACAATCCCAATATTTGTCAAATCTAACTTTCATCTGTTCTGCCATATTACTAATAAATGAATCTTGGCTCTCCATTTCTTCAAGTAAGAGTAATTCAATTTGAGACACTCCTTGAAAATATAGATTTGTTGTAGGGTAATCAATTCCAAAAAATAGAGTTGTAATGTCATTGAAAGGTTTCAAAAACCGAGTTATCCTTTCAACTCTATTCCATTCATCCCTTGATGGACAATGCTTGAAATTAGCATCTTCCTCTGCTAAACAGTTCAACACAAAGCGACATCTCATAGCACTGTCAATCATGTCATATGTTGCATTCCATCTTGTACACATATCTAAACATAAACCATTTGTTCTCTTCATACCAAATATCCTGGCACATTCATCAAATCTGCACATTCTACTCTCTAATCCTTTAAGATATTTCATAGTTTCTCGGATCTTAGTCACCGAGTCATCTATTACTTTCAATCCTTCTTAAACAATAAGATTCAATATATGAGCACCACAACGCACATGGAAAAAGATACCATCACATAACAATAAAACCCCCTCATTGAACCTTTGCTTTATGAAATCTTAGCAATTATCATTATTAGATGCATTATCTAAAATAATGGAAAATATTTTCTTCTCAATACCCAATTCTTCCAAGAAACTTAAAATTTTCTTCGACAAAAGAATTCCTCTGTGTGGAGGTGGCATATGACAAAAATTTAAGATGATGTTTTTTAATTTCCAATTCTCATCCACATAATGTGCCGTAAGACAAATATACCCTCACTTGTAATAGAGGTCCATAAATCCGAAGTCAAACATATTCTACAAAGAATTGATTTCAACTTATTTTTAACATCATCCTTCTCATTCCTGTAAAGTTTTAGAACATCAGCTTTTAAAGTATTCCTAGAAATATGTTTAACATTTGAATTTAGATAGCTGAAAATTTTTCTAATGCCCTCATACTCAACAAAGTTAAATGGTAAATTATGTTTAATAATAGCCTCTGCTAACATCTCATGAAACTCTTCTTGAGTTATCTTGTTTTGTAACACACTAACACTACCCTCTTCTTCACCATCTTGCTTTACTTCTTTTCGTTTTAAGCATTTAAGAAGATGGCGATGCAAGTTTGATGTTCAATGATGATTATTCGCCAAAAACATTTTCCCATACCATTGACAAGTAGCCTTACTTAACCCTTCTTCATCAATAGGCAATTTCACAAATTCAGTACAAACTGTAGAAGTGTATAGTTTTCCCTTTGTTTTTTTCCCTAAAACACTTTTTGGTTTCTTAAACTTTGATTTTGAATTAACTCTAAAAGATGGTAAATGATTAGTAGAAGTATCCATAATTACCACATCATCATCACTTTCCAAATTTACAGCTGGAGAAGCCGCTGTACTCTAATTATCAAAGCAAAATATATAATTAAAATTAAAATTCTAGTCTATTTAAGACATCTAAAGAAACTGTAAATGGTAACATAACTACATAAGACATTCATCCAAATGACACAGAGGCAGAGGCAGAGCAGTATACTATATTTGATGACACATTCATCCAAGATTCTAAGTGACATAGACATTCAACAATCAAACACACAAACAATTAAATATAATGTTAGCAAAGGCAGAGCAGTATACTATATTATTATTATTGCTAAATCATAGATTCATAATATTAAAAAATCAATCCAAAAACTAAAAACATTTAGGAATTTAAGAGAATGATGAAACGGATTTAACTTACCTTTACCATAGTTGATGATTTGTGGTTGTGCTCTTCTTAAATGGGTCAGCAACTGTGTGGGCTGTGTGGCTTATGGGTGGCGAGAGACAAAGAATTGAGAAAAGTGAGAAAGCAGAGCAGTGTTGCCAGTGTAGAGGGGCAGAGGCCGAATGTGTGAAGATTGATTCACTGAAGAAGGGTAGAGGCTGCCAAGCCGGATCGAGGACTCTGAAGGTGCAAGAGATGAGAAGTAGAGGAAGTGAGGAGAGGAACTCAACTTTCAACTTTCAGGTTTATACTGTTTGTTTGTATAATTGATAAATTCATTGTATTATGCATTTTGTAGCTTTGGACAATAGAGTGAATCAAAGTGGACTACAGCTAGCAACGAGCATAAAGCGTTGAAATTGAATGAGATTTTTTTTTTTTTTAATGGTTGTGAGACAGCCTTTTGAGCCTTTGGCTGGTTAGCCCTTGACTAGTTGACTTAACCTTGTCACTTGTGTTGTGTTTGTAGTGACTTCACTGACTTGTCTTGTCTTAGTCTTAGTTGTCTACTGTCAAGCATTAATGGTTGTGCTTTATTACTAGTTTTAATACTTTGTGCTTTATGCACAAAGTATTAGGACGTAATTAAAAAAAAAATAGCGATTTTTTTTTAACGAGTCAGGTCACGAGTTATTCGGGTTGGGTCACGGGTCAACCCGTTTTTACTTCGGGTAAAAAAAAATTAGGTTCGGTTTAGGTATTTTTTAGGTTGAGTCGGGTTAGAAAATTCTAACCCATATTGCCATGTCTATGTGAAGATAACAAAATTTATTTAGATGGCAAATGTCACAAATGATGCTAAGGATGGAAAGTTGTGGCCTCCCCCAATGGAGAGGCATTTCATAGATGTATTAGTAGAGGAGGAACTTAGAAGAAATATGCCACAAGGCTAGTTCAAGACAGGACTTTAGACATCCATTGTGCGCAAGTTTAACTTACGCACAAATAAAAATTACAACAAAGAACAACTTAGGCAAAAATATCAAAGATTGAAAGTTCGACACCAAGTATTCTCCCAACTTCTCGAACGTACAAGAATGGGATGAGACTCCATTGCAAAAACGATTGTAGGAAGTGATGACGCATGGGCTAGTGCAATTGCAGTAAATGTTGAACATAATTAATTACCAAAATCATTTGTATTAGTTTTTATATAAATAAATCATTTAACCTCATATGTATGATTGTTAATAGGCCAACCATCGATGCAAGGAATTCTTAAAAAAGGGGCTGCGACACTATGAGCTGTTAGGCGGGCTTTTCAATGTGAACACAACCATAGGCCTCCTTCAAATATTATCTGCTCAACCAGCTCCAAACAGTTCCGAAAAGCAAGAGCTGGATGCAGCCTTCCTATCATCAGAGGTACATGTCAATGTCGACACCGATAGTGTGGACGATGTGGAGGAGCTGCCCACACCAGATAAAGGGCAAAGCTGGAGGCAACCTGAAAAGCGGGCAACCGAACAGGCTCATTCAAGCGGAAAAAAGAAGAAAGAAGGCTCCTTTGAAACCATGACTGAAGCTATTTGGGGGTTCACTGAGATAAGGAACCGGAGGCTGAATAAGTCCACCGACAGTATGCCCTAATTGGAAGAGTCTATTTTGGGGGGTGATCAATTATGAATTACGCAAGCAGTAAAATTGCTCAACAAGCACTCAGATATGGATCATTTCACATACTACAAGGTCGTAACAGAGCCTCATAATCCCTAAAGTAGAGTTGCTTTCTTTGCCATGACAGTAAAAAGAAGACGGGCTTAAATTAAGTTTATTGGTAGTGGACTGTAGTAGTGGTAGGGGTGGTTGATGGTGTGGTTCGTTTAGATAGCCGGGGCATAGAATTTTGTGATTGAACATATTAGTCCTTTTTTTTTTTTTTTCATGGTCAAACTATGTATTATTTTAATGCTTTGGACAAATGTTTGCATGTTGTCTTCTTTTATTATTCTAATGTTTTGGACTAGTACTATTTATCTATCACATATGTTTTGATGTTGTCTTCTTTACTCCCTATTTGGTCACATATGTTTTACTATTGTGTTCTTTACTTCTTATTTGGTACATACACACACACATACATATATATTACTTACATACTTATATATGTGTGTGTGTGCGTACATACATACATACATACATACATACATACATACATACATACATACATACATATATATATACACACATTTATATACATACATTCAATAACATATATACATATGCCAATATATATAGATCCATCCATATATATGTACATAGATATATATATATATATATGTGTGTGTGTGTGTGTGTGTGTGTGTATACACATATAGTCCTTATGCAGTAATATATATACACATTTATATAATTATAAAATATATTATATACAGCAATACATAAATAGATCCATCATATATATGCATATAGATATATTGATATATATATATGTGTGTGTGTGTGTGTGTGTGTGTGTGTGTGTGTGTACTTATATGTAGTGGCTCATGTGACCTTGTTAGCTACCCAAAAGTGTGATTCAATCAAGGCCGACTCCAATTTAGATCACAATGATAGTAATGTCAAGCTTGAGATTGCAACATCATACGTTTAACTTTGGATAGAGTATGTTCAAAAGTAACACATGAAATATCTAATGTGCACTAATATCTTGAGTGGTAAGTCATACGTTAAAGAAGTACCAAAAGAAAATCCTCAAGTTTGTTATGGCATCTTTCACATGGACGTTCACATTTTCAAGCACTTGTATAATGAGTTGAAGATGTTACACCTACTAGAGGAGGATACTAGCATTGTGTCAGTGGAGAAGTTGATTGGAATGTTGTTATTTATTGTTGGACACAATACTAACTTCCAACTAACTTGCAACCACTTTAAACATTCTCTTGAGACCATTCAAAGGCAATTCCGACGTGCATTGCGGGCTATCCATGCATTGAGATGTCTTATCATTCAGCCTGATGCTGATGTAGCTGAGCTTCCTCATTCACTTCGTGGAAATAACAAATATTATCCATGGTTTAAGGTATAAGATTATACCGGTATCTTATTATTAATTCAATAATTGTTTACTTTAGTCAATTTGTTCACATTACCTAATAAAATGTTAGTATAATGTTATATATATAGAGGACAATGTTTTCTTTAGAAATATGAATTCAATATCTTCTTTATTTTATTCATTCTGATTTATGAAATATTTCTTCTACAATAGGCAATTCTTAATACACCCTACAATGCTTTATGCTCAAAGTTAATGAATAATGCTTTTATTGCTTTGATTCTTATACATAATAAACATTACTATTTTGTTAACAAAATGTGTGGGGCCATTGATGGGACACATATCAGTGCTTCTGCGCCATCTAGTAGGACCACCGCATTCAAAGATAGAACAAGTGACATCACTCAAAACGTGATGTATGCATGCAACTTCGACATGCGGTTTACGTATGTTCATGCTGGATAAGAAGAGAGTGTGAACAATTCAAGAGTTATGCAGAACCCAATTGGACATGCCGAGTATGAGTTCCCTTGGCCGTGTAGAGGTAATTTATTAATCTCTTTCACAATGGTTTAGGACTTGGGAGAATTACTTGGAAAATATTCAATAAGAAATTCCTCTAGTTACTTCAATTTGACACCAAAAAAAAAACCCTTATTTGTTTAGTTTATGAAGATTTGAATGTGTTATATGAGGCTAATTTGTTATTGCTGCTTAATTCATTGTTGTAAGTTTGAATGTGTAATTCTATATAGTTAGCTCATTTCTTTATGCTTAACTGTCTAAGAGCATCTCCAACAACTTAGGCATCCCTCAAATCCTAGCCATAATAGAGAATTTGAACAAAAAAATGAGCTCCAGCAGATTAGGCATATCCCTTTTTTTTTTTGGCTTATGAACAGTAGCCCATCAAACCTGATGGGCTACTGTTCATTAGGCATTGAATATTTTGAATAAACTATTATACCCACCCCCTTTTATATTAATTCTTTCTCTCTCTCCCACATTTCTTTTTCTTTGTCCTTCTCTCCGTGGCTTTCTTCTTCTTCTTTTCTCTCATCCTTTCATTCACTCTGTTTCTTTTTTTTTTCTCTCCATTCTTCTTCGCTCGTCTCCGGCTCTGCTCTTCTCTGCCCACAACCCAAGAAGCAACCCCCACAACCCAAGCCATTACTTCTTTTTTTCTCTCCGAGTCCCCACATCCACTCTTCTCCGCCCACAACCTAAGAAGTTCAACATTGGGGCCGCCCCCTTCATTCTATGCTGAAACAATCCAGGATTTCTCTCACAAAAGCTGAAATCAAACTGGTATGCCAACTTCAATCATTTGAAATAATATTTCTAATTGGCTATTTTTTGAGTTTAGAAAAATGGGTTTCTATGTGGATACCGTATATGGGTTTCTGTTTCTAGTTAGAGAAGAGCTATTTAAGATATTGATTTCGTAATTTGGATTGTGTTTGTGTATGTGTTTGTTCCCCTGTTTATTGTTTTTGAACATGCCCTGTTTGATGAAAGTCCTGAGTGGGTTCTGTTTTGATGGGTTTGTGTTTGTGTTTGATGGGTTCTGTTTTTGAACACGCTCACCACCTGTTTTTGTTTTTGATGGGCTTGTGTTTGTGTTTGAAATCATATTTCTATTGTTTTTGTGTTTGTGTTTGTTCCCCTGTTTTTGATTCTTGGTGGATACTAAATATAATGGGCTTGTGTTCTGTTTGCTATTGATTTGTGATAAATCTATAGAATTCATCTGGGTTTTGAATGGATAAATCTATAGAATTCATATGGGGTTGGCTCACTTTGATTAAAAGCAGTCTCTAGTTTGCCAAACGTTTTTGTTTCGTGTTGTAGTCAATTTAAGGATGATATACTATGAAATGAGTCATTGATTTGTTTGTGAGATTTTTCTGGTTTGATTATCAGAATTTGTGCTTGCAAGCCATCAATTATGTGTTGAAAACAAAGGCTAATCATCAGGTGACTAATTACATTAGGTGTTGAAAACAAGGGCCATCACTTCTCCAAATTACGTTAGGTGACTAATTGCAAAGTAGGTTTGGTAAGTGTTTAATGAAAGAAAATTCCTTTTTTCCAAATTTATTGTCTCAAACTAAATTTGTATACTTATTGCATGATCTTAAAACCATGTTGAGAGCCAATGTTGTTGAAGAAGTCATCCCAAAGAATATTCTCCATCACTCACTAGGCATTTTGTTTACACCTAAATTGTTTGGTTATAGTGAGAATTTGAGATGTTTTTGGTGTAGTATGAGTTGTAATTGTTGATATGATTTTAGATTGTCTAGATGACATTTTTAATTTTCGTGTCTTATTTTTATTGGACCAGCTCTTACACATTGCAAGGATTGCATATTAATTCCCCAATTGCAAGTGATATGCTCGCAAATGTTTTTTGGTCATACTTTTCAATGTGTTGGGACATGTTAGCCACTAGTTCTTGATTTTACCTAGGTGATTTACAACATGCCAAGTTGCATTTATTAAAGAATATATCTATTTTTGGACCTCACTACTTACTTGAAGACATGCTGACAATAGTTTTCCGTTGTATCATTAGACCCTTTCAGTTAGTCAATTGTATCATTAGACATGTTAGGCATGCTGACAATATTTTTGGACCTCACTACTTACTCTGATTTTCATGTCTTCCATAAACATCATAGTTATCAAACTGGTGATTTTATTATGGGATTCCTATGTCTTCCATTAACTTTCCTAAATCTTTGGCTTGTGTCCTTTTCATGATTGTGTGTTTTTTTGGTGGCAGCAACTTGAGAAATTTGTTCCATGGGTCATAATGCAAATTATGCACATAATATGCTTCTAAATGACTCGGATTCTGATGATGATTTTGAGATAATTGCGCTTCTTGCATTGGAAGAAGAACGATTAGAAAGAGAGGGGGTGTCAACATCACATTGTGGTTCTGTTCTAGGTCGTAGGATCATCCAACGTGATCATGGGCAAGGCCACCAAAGACTTTTTCAAGACTATTTTGCAAAATCACCAGTATATCCTCTTAACGTATTTCGAAGGAGGTTTCGAATGAGTCGTTCTCTTTTTCTACGTATTAAATCTAGTCTAGAAGAGAAAGATGAATATTTTGTTCAAAAAAGAAATGCTGCCGGAGTGCTTGGTTTGTCTTCCCTTCAGAAGATGACTGCTGCACTAAGGATGCTTGCCTATGGAGTAGCGGCGGATTTTACAGATGAATATGTGAGAATTGGAGAAAGCACTGCAATAGAGAGTCTCAAAAAATTTGTTAAAGCCATAGTCGATATTTATTCTACAGAGTACTTGAGGTCACCAAATAGCAATGACATTGCTAGGTTGCTAAGAGTTGGTGAAAGTCGTGGATTTCCAGGGATGCTAGGGAGCATTGACTGCATGCACTGGAAATGGAAGAATTGCCCATCAGGGTGGAAAGGTCAGCATACAGGTCATAGTCGTGAGCCAACAATTATTTTGGAAGCAGTAGCATCATATGATCTTTGGATATGGCATGCATTTTTTGGGTTACCTGGGTCTCATAATGACATCAATGTGCTAGACCATTCTTTTATATTTACCAACCTCGCTCAAGGCCTTGCACCTTCGGTGAATTACTCAATCAATGGTGATGATTATACGATGGGATACTATCTTGCTGATGGTATATATCCTTCATGGTCCACTTTTGTAAAGACAATCCGAGCTCCACAAGGCAAAAAGAATAGTCTTTTTGCTACAACTCAAGAGTCAACAAGGAAGGATGTAGAGCGTGCATTTGGAGTGCTTCAAGCACGATTTTCAATTGTTCGTGGGCCTGCACGTCTTTGGAAAACAGAGGATCTTGATTACATTATGAAGGCATGCATAATATTGCATAACATGATAATTGAAGATGAACGTGATGTCAATGGAGCAGAAGACTTTGATTATGAACAAGTGCCTGAAAGCATCCCTACAACAGTGTCTCACGAGCGTACAGAAGAATTTAGTCAATTTGCAGCGTTCATTGCAGCCCATGAAAAAATTAGAAATAGAGAAACTCATTCTAAACTCCAATTGGATCTTGTTGAGCACTTGTGGCAACGATATGGCGAGATGTAGAATCATCTAATTTTAGGTTTTATGCTTGCATTAATTTTTATGTCTTTAGTCTTTATTGTAATTTGAAATTTCTCTTCATTTATGTTAGTCTTTTATAGGTAAAATTCGATGTAATTTGAAATTTATCAAATCTATGTTAATCTTGAAATTTATCAAGTCTTTTTGAAAAATATGACTATTGAGAAATATTACCATTTGAAAAAATGACCCTTTAAAAAAAGGGTATTGAAAAAATATAATTGTTGAAAAATTTGAAAATGTTACCGTTAGGAAATTTAAAAATATAGCTGTTAGGAATTTGAAATATAGTTGTTGTGAATAAATAAAGAAAGATTAAAGAAAGAATAAAAAATGAATGAAGAAATAATATTTAAATGAGATAGAGAATGGGATAGAGAATCTGTTGGAAGTGTATTTGAAAAAGTGAGTAGGCAAAAACTAAATGACACTGTTTATTAGCCAAACAGTACAAAAATTTGGCTAATCTGCTGGAGATGCTCTAATACAGTCAAACTGTAATAAGCACTAAAGTAGAGTGAGCTAGGTGAACAAAGTTTACCCTTCTCTCTCACACACAAATTTTTAACTTCTACATTTATTCATTTTTAATTTTTACTTTTAATAAAAAAGTTTATTACCAAACCAATAATAGTAATTTCGTAAAAATATCACTTATTTGTTGCTTCTCTTGTAGTTCCGAAAGGAAGCTTCCAGGTTGAAGGTAAAAGAGGCAATAGCGGAGAAAGAGAAAAGCGTATGTGATGATTTACTTGTTACTTGTGTAATTTAAAGTTTTATTTCCCTTTCATTTGTTTCTTTCCTACTAAAGAAGAAGCCGTTGAGATGGGATCTCTTCTTCTACTCGGCACATCTCTTTTTTCATATTTATAAATATATTTATAATGAATTCGTACTCGGCCGGTATGCCTTCCGCTCCGTTTCCTGAGCACCATTAAGAAATTGAACGAGAGATGTTTATAATTTTTGTAGTATATAACTGTTGATTTAGCTTTGCAAATTTCGGGTCTCACTGCTAGTTTACACCGTTGTATTGCAATTTTCAGGTCTCACTGCTAGGTTTACACTGTATTGCAATTTCAGGTCTCACTGCTAGTTTACACCGTTGTATTGCAATTTTCAGGTCTCACTGCTAGTTTAACACTGTATTGCATATTTTCAGGGTCTCACTGCTAGTTTAACACAGTGTTGCATATTTTCACGTCTCACTGCTAGTTCACCACTGTATTGCAATTTTTATTTATTTAAATAAAAATCACAGTCATCTCCCAAAAAAAAAAAAAGTTTGCATTTTGCATAGTTGGGTAGAGTGAGTGAAGTCATAGTTTCTCAATTAGGTTTCCAAATACTATATTGGATATAGAATCTTTGAAGCAAAGCTATGGCAGCAGCATCTGTTGGAGGGGCTGCTCTTGGGGCAGCATTTGGTGAGGGCTTTGCAGTGTTACATGACACGGTTAAGGATGTGGTAAGCAAAGCCCGTATGTTCAAACCCATTCTTAAACGCCTAGAATCCACGTTAAATAATTTGGCACCAATGGTCAACGAAATAACACAATTAAGTGAACAACTTGATCTCCGAAAAGTGGAAACAGAGAACTTGATCGAGAATATGAAAAAGGGAGAGAAGCTGGTTCGCAAGTGCTTGAAAATCCGGTGGTGGAACTACTGTTTCAAAGTCTATTACTCTGACAAACTTGAAGAGTTGGACAAAGAAATTGTCAGGTTCTGTCAGGTTGATTTGCAAGTGCATAGCACAAGGAATGGGTTGAGGACTTTGGTAAATGTGAATCTTATTCTGCAGAAAGTGGATTCGGTTGTGGATAGAAAAGGAGTGCCGTGCACAGTTCGTGATCCCCCGGATTTTACAGTTGGGTTGGATATGCCAATTTTGGTAAATGTGAATCTTATTCTGCAGAAAGTGGATTCGGTTGTGGATAGAAAAGGAGTACCGTGCACAGTTCGTAATCCCCCGGATTTTACAGTTGGGTTGGATATGCCAATGAAGGAGTTGAAGACGCTGCTGTTGAAGGAGGAGGTGCAGCTGCTTCTACTGACTGCTCCTGGAGGATGTGGGAAGACCACATTGGTCCAAATGCTTTGTCAGGATGATCAAATTAGAGGTAATTCCATCTCTTTTATTTGTCAGTGTGTAATTTTTACTTTCTAATCGGTTATGGCATGTTTGGATGTTTAAAAAAGGAGGGAGAGTAAAGTAGAGGGGGGAGTAATGCAATTACCTTATTTGGAAGTTTTTTAAAGAATGAGGGGGAGGAGATTGGAGGAGTTTGGAGGGGTTTGGACTCCCTCTAGCCCCCTAATTTTAATTTCCCAAATTGGAGAGATTTGGAGGGAGAATAGAGTATATAAACTATTGACCAAGTAAATTACCTAATTTACCCTTATTATATTAACAAAATTACATAAGGGGAAGGGCTAATTACTCCCTACCCCTTACTAATTTTAAAAACATCCAAATAAGGTAGAGGTGAATCATTCTCCTCTACTCTCCTCCCCATTACTCCCCTTCCCTCTACTCCCCTCTACTCTCCTCCCTCTCTAAACTTCCAAACAAGTCATTAGTGTTTTGGGAAATATAGTTTGCATACTCTTGAAGTTATTTATAGTGCTAGTATGTGGATCCTTCATAGTAACGTAAACCGTTAGGTAGTAGCAAAAACAAAATACATTGTGAACTTCTTTGTTGAATCCTAAAATGAATTAATGTAGTAAAAGAAACAAGACGGTTATTTTTTATTTATTTTTTTTAATTTTAAAAAAGGAAATTCTCATATCTTCATAATTGGTGGTGTTTTTCATAAAAATTCTTTTTCCTCACATCTCACCGTTTGCTGCGATTGGGATTGGGCATTCTGTTCATATGACTTGGCCATTATTTGTGTAATATTATGCGATATGAAATGTGCCTCTGTGGCAGTTTTCTAACTACATTGTGTTTGGACAGGAATGTTTGAGGACAATATTCTCTTTGTGAACGTTTCAAAAACTCCCAATGTGAAGGTCATTGTGCAGAACCTATTAAATTATAAGAATATGCAACCTAATTTTCAAATTCAAAGTGATGAAGATGCAATCGACCAGCTGTCACAACTGCTGAATCATCTTAGACCTAATCCTATATTGTTGATCCTAGATGATGTCTGGCTCGGATCAGAATCCCTTCCTGAATTGGATCTCGTTGAGCACTTGTGGCAACGATATGGCGAGATGTAGGATCATCTAATTTTAGGTTTTATGCTTGCATTAATTTTTATGTCTTTAGTCTTTATTGTAATTTGAAATTTCTCTTCATTTATGTTAGTCTTTTATAGGTAAAATTCGATGTAATTTGAAATTTATCAAATCTATGTTAATCTTGAAATTTATCAAGTCTTTTTGAAAAATATGACTATTGAGAAATATTACCATTTGAAAAAATGACCCTTTAAAAAAAGGGTATTGAAAAAATATAATTGTTGAAAAATTTGAAAATGTTACCGTTGGGAAATTTAAAAATATAGCTGTTAGGAATTTGAAATATAGTTGTTGTGAATAAATAAAGAAAGATTAAAGAAAGAATAAAGAATGAATGAAGAAATAATATTTAAATGAGATAGAGAATGGGATAGAGAATCTGTTGGAAGTGTATTTGAAAAAGTGAGTAGGCAAAAGCTAAATGGCACTGTTCATTAGCCAAACAGTACAAAAATTTGGCTAATCTGCTGGAGATGCTCTAAAGTAAGAAGTGCAAATCCGAATATTGATGGAAGCTCCACTTCAGTCAACTCAAGATCAATGTTATAAGGTCTCCCCTTCAATGTCTCCCATGCCTTTAATGCATCAGAAACTGCTGCAACTGTTTGATAAATAGAGTTTATGCTAAGTTACAAAACTGAGATTTGTTGAAAGTGAAGATCTTTTTTTTTTATATGTAAAAAGTGAAGATCCCATATCTTCAACAAACTTGCTTGAGTATAAGCATACAAAATAAATTTTGGAGTTCCACAGAAATTAGCAATCAAAGCAAGATGTGCTTTTCACAGGGAAAGAAGAACTGCAATAGGCTGAAGTAAATTTTTGAATTCCTAGTAAGCAGGCTTACTGAAGCCTTGGTGACAGGTAAATGTATTTGATGAACAAAAGCCAATTTGTGCAGAATTGAAAAAAAAATTAAACAAATAAGGCATAGACAAAACGCACAAATTTTATCCTCTGTCATATGTAACACAGACATCTATGTTGGGTGCACTGATTTATAACCACAAAATGTGCATATAAGTTTGCTAAGTAATTGAGGAACTGGCTAGCCTTTCCCAACCAGGAAAGAGACTGGCTCAATCCTTAATCATTACTAGTCACACTCAGCCATCAGCAGAGTCATCACTCAAACAGAATAAAGACTAACCATCTTTTTTTTTTTTTTTTTTTTTTTTTTTTTTTTTTTTTTTTTTTTTTTTTTTTTTTTTTTTTTTTTTTTTTTTTTGCGCGCTATATCTCTCTCATATTAGCAAAAATAAATAGGTAAAATGCAATGGGTGTCTTGGTCATTTTATTTGTTTTGCTCAAAGCCAACAACGAAAAAAATAAATAAAGAGTAAGAAAAGTGTCTAATTAATGGTGAGTTGAATGATAAGCAAATGCAAATTGCAAATTGCTATCCAAGAATGGTGGAGTCATGTCCAGATTGAAGGAGATGCAAAATGTTGCTTTGATGCACTTTCTGCCAATGATGTCCCTCCAGATTGGTCTATTTGTAATATCATTAACAGCATTTTAAGTCTTAAAATTTACTTTGTTAGTATTTGTTTCTATTGGGTCAAAAAAGAGTGCAATGCTGTAGCTCATACTGCTGCAAAACACTCCCTAGTCTTCAAAGTGTCTCTTTGTTGTAATAAGAATAACCTTCCTAGTGTAGTTTACTCTACCTATATGAAGTATTTGTCTTGACATTCCTTTCCTTTTGAATGAAATTTGAAGTTTATGAAGAAAAAAAATGATAAGCAAATGCGTCGTGGGACAGATCTAATCTCAACTTTATATTGCTTCTTCGAAGTACCCACTGACTTTTCTTGTTTACTACTATATATTTATTAATTGAGAGATGAACCCAATGGAAAAAGTGGGAGCCATACGTCTCTAGGTGAGATCAAGGATTTAAAAGTGTAATTTTGTTATTATTTATTTAAAAAGAAGTCATTGGTTATCTGTAAGTGAGTTTAGGATTGTTATCTGTTAGGATTTATCTTATCAAGTATGTGGTGTTATCTTCTCTTCCACTAAACAAAACAAAATTGATTTTGCTGGCCATTGACTGCAACTTTATTTTTGGTCCCAATGTAATTATTTTTCTGCCACTTTGTAATGATATATCCAAAGTCTTCTAGTGTAGGTTTATTTCACAACACATTACTAATTAATCTGCATCAGTCAAATATGCCATTCAGAAATTCAAATTGCGAAAGTAATCACTTTTATTGCAGGCCTGTACCATCTCGTTGATTCAGGGTATGCAATAGGCACTACATTCCTCCCCCCACACAGAAAGTAAAACACCATTCCTTAATTGCATAGAAGCGGCATCAAGAGTATTTGCTACTGAAGATAGTTGGTCAAAATTGCACAACTGCAAAGCATTCCAGAGGTATTATCTTCACTATTTAGATACAATCTAACTTCAACATAAAAGTGACAAGCAACAGATAAAATTCTATGATGAAGACATTACAACCATTGCAGTTTGGATCATTGATAACCAAATACAAAATTCTTAGAGAAGATTTGCCCAACAATTTGAAGGCATGGTTGAGAGAAGATGGAGATCCTAAAACTGAAATAAGCTCTTTTTCAAGGCATGACAAAATTCCACAATTTGATTCTCCCAAGTATGCTTTCGGCAACTGGTATTCAAAGGGCCTCACACTCCCAGTAGTATATTGTATAGCATTCTAAAGAAATCGAACTCTATAGTAAAGACTACATGCCCAATCACTCAATACAACCACTAAACTACGCATTGTTTGGTTCAAACAAAGTGTAATGTTTGGAATATTCATCCTTTATGGCAACCTAACATAGTTTTCTTATTGGCACTAAAATTTACCAAAACAAATAAATTTATTATATCATTACTCGACAATGTTATTAATCTACAATTTTAAAAAATATTCAGTCTCCTCTACACAACAAAAGAAAGTTAAATCTTAAGATCAACGAATTACAGGAATATTGGAGTTGAGAAAAAAAAAATGAGACATACTAGACCTTTTTTACAGTCTTTTTCTCCCCAAGTAATATTAGGGTTGAGAGCTAAAGTCCTATGTGCAGATGAACACTAGAAATGAGAGGCATGAAAGGATTGAAAATTTCTATCATTTCGTGCAAACCCTCTAACAAAACCCCTTTCGCTAAATTGCCACAGCTTTTCAATTAAGTGTATGAAGAAGGAACACAACAATCTTTAGACAAAAACCCATTAACAACCAAGGTGAAAGTGAGATTCGAACCTAGATTTGCAGTAGGCCCACGGGTTGTCAATGTTGAAGTGGCACCTTCTTCCGTTGGCTTCAACAACAAGGAAATCTTGATTCATTGCTAGGTCTTGGAGTGCTAACAATGGAGATGAGATCCGAGGAATGTGAAGCCCAACAGTGGATCTTCTGTTGCGTCGATGGAGATGAGGACTGCGACAGTGTGGGTTTGGTTTTCTACTCTCAAGGAAGAGAAGGGAAAAAGAAGGAAAACTAATGAGAAGAGAAGGGCAATGGTATAATATGGATTTCTTCTCTCTCCTCAAATGAAAAAAATTTATTTTGTACAGGGTGTCAGCTTTTTTAAAAGTCAAACACATATACCAAACACATATTTATGTTTTTCAAATATTGAAACATGTTATTTAAACCATGATATCAAATACATTTTTTGTTTTGTTTTATGAACACTAAAAAATAGGTGTTTCGAACAACACTTTTTAAATCACAACTTTCACATCATTTTAAACAACGGTGTTTGACATCAACTACCAAACGGCCTGAGCTTCACAAAATTTACCTCACCATCTTAACATCATAAAACACCCCATGGGAAAGAAAACTTACTTGAAGTAAGTATTGCAGTATACAACTAGACACTCTTTCTCTCCCTTCAACTAAACCAAGTCTGCCATCGTTTGCTATATGATTATAATGAAAGAACTCATCATATTATAGTTTCACTAGTGATGAATATGATGCGTTTGTTATTATTTTGTATCTCATTTATAGATTTCCTAATGGAATAGGAAACGCAATGGTTGTCATCATCTTTCTAAGTTATTTACTGTTGGATTTATCTTATATTGCTCATGCTGACATGCTATTATAAGATGGTTAATTCAGTTATATTAAAATGAATTTTGAGAATTTGTTGCAAATCATTTTTCTGCAATTTGGGCCTTGGGCTGGTGGGTCTAGGGATTGAGAAGCACATTGGCCACTGTTGGTCATTCTCTTGGGCTAACATTAAGTTATGGGCTAGACTCCCAAGCTTATGTTGACATGGTTCCTTAATTAATTTATATATATATATATATATATTTATATATGATGCTATATATTCTGTTACACTTGAGATTTCATCTCTTTTTACTTTGTTTAGTATTTGGATCTAGGGCCTTTAGTTAAATTCAAGCATTTAAAAACATTATTTTTTTTCTCAAATTTACTCTTGGTAATGGCTAATGAGTATAATTAATAGCAATTATGCAAGTTAATGATATATAAAATCTTGGTTTGGTATGGCTTTTTTTTTTTTCTTCCTTCTTATTTTATTTATTTTCTTCTTTACAGATTTTTAAAACTTCATTGTTTATAATTACTTTTGTTGAATTAATATTTTTTTATGCAAAATAAGTTATATTAAACCATAAAAGAATATGAAACAATAATTAGATGCAACGAAAAGTTGTTCTTCGTTATTACACGCATGGGATGTAATTTGTACCATGTTGTAAAAGAAAAACACAATTTTTTTTTCCTAGTGCATGTTGTTATAATAGGTTTCAGTTTACTAAACTAATAAAATTCATTTTCATCAAATAAATTACTTGAGTTTACCGTGTACTTTGGCATAATATCAAATCTCAAAAAAAAAATAAATAAATAAATAAATAAATTTAAGATCAAGTTAAAGACTTGACTACTTAACTAGGTCTGATTAGACTTTAAAATCATTTGCAGAAATTGGTCATACTTTCAGAACCTAAAGTTTTGCAACTTAAGCTAGTCATCGGTTCACAATCAGTTAAGTTTTGCGTACAGTTCCTAAGAAATTTTATGCATTAAACCCAGTTAAGATGTAGATACTGGATAAGTATACAAAGCTATATTGAAGAAACATAACAATTTATTAGTCACAGATTCTAAATTATGATAGCCTTATTTGTTAGTGTTGGTTTAACATTGAAAGTTGATTATTTTATGATCATATTGGCCCAAAAAATGATGAGTGTACGCATGCAGAACTCTCACTTGGATCTCACACCTTGTACATTCATCCATTAGCTAGTCCTATCTTTATATTGAGAAAAGAAAAAAAAGAAAACGATGAGCTGCAATGTCACATTTGTACGCTTAGTCCAAATATGGACTAAAAATAGTTACACAGAAGTATCTAAACAAACTGCTTTACATCCAAAAACAAGGGGAAAAAAAGAAAAAAAAGAATTGAATGTTATCTGAGGGAAAAAGTTACAAAAAATAAAAATTATAGAAACATATTACCATTCAATGATGAGAAGCTGAGCTCACAAATTGAGTGTGAATACGTAGCGTTCTGAAACTACTATATGAAATAAAAGGCAAAGATATGTATGATATTATGCTACTTAGTAGCCAGGGTACAGTGGCGGAGGAGGCGATGAGTACTGGAACCCGATGCTTGGTGGGAGGATGATCTCTGGTGGTGGTGGTGAAATGACAGGTACAGGAGGAGGAGGAGAAGCAACTGGTGGTGGTGGTGAGTGCACTGGTGGTGGGGTTGAGTGCACCGGAGGTGGAGGGGAGTGCACCGGTGGTGGGGGTGAGTGCACCAGAGGTGGTGGAGATTGGACTGGCGGTGGTGGAGAGTGCACCGGTGGTGGGGGTGAGTGCACCGGAGGTGGTGGAGAGTGGACTGGTGGTGGTTGTGGAGAGTGCACCGGTGGTGGGGGTGAGTGCACCGGAGGTGGTGGAGAGTGGACTGGTGGTGGTGGAGAGTGAACCAGTGGTGGGGGTGAGTGCACCGGAGGTGGTGGAGAGTAGACTGGAGGTGGTGGAGAGTGAACTAGTGGTGGGGGTGAGTGCACTGGAGGAGGAGGAGAGTGGACTGGTGGTGGTGGAGAGTGCACAGGAGGTGGAGGAGAGTGGACTGGTGGTGGTGGAGAGTGAATTGGTAGTGGGGGTGAGTACACTGGAGGAGGAGGAGAGTGGACTGGTGGTGGTGGAGAGTGCACAGGAGGTGGAGGAGAGTGAACTGGTGGTGGGGGTGAGTGCACTGGAGGAGGAGGAGAGTGGACTGGTGGTGGTGGAGAGTTAACTGGGGGTGGTGGAGAATGGACTGGGAGTGGTGGTGGTGGTGGAGAGTGGACCGGAGGTGGAGGTGAATACACTGGTGGTGGAGGTGGGGGTGAGTGGATTGGTGGGGGAGGTGAGAATACTGGTGGAGGTGGTGTATGGACTGGTGGTGGGGGTGGAGAGTGAACCGGTGGAGGTGGTGATGGTGGTGGTGGTGAGTGAACTGGTGGTGGCGGAGGAGAATACACAGGTGGAGGGGGTGAGTGTACTGGTGGTGGTGGTGGAGGAGAGTGAACTGGTGGTGGGGGTGATGGTGATGGTGATGGTGGTGGAGGTGGGCGGTTCCTTTCACCAGGTGAATTGTTATATGGGTCTGGTCCTGGTGCTGGTGCTTGTACAGGAGATGGTTTTGGAGTTGGAGTTGGAGATGGAGATGGTTTGGGAGATGGTGTTGGAGATGGAGTTGGGTTAGATTTAGGTGGTGATGGTTTTGGAGATGGATGAGAGGAGCCACCACAATTCTTGCTGCAATCCACAGGTCGAGTCACCACTGGGAAACACATCTTGGTTGACTTTTGCTTAGGCCTTCCTGGCAAACAATTGCTTGTGTCATTCAACACCACATCTTGCGTCTTTGGAGATGGCACACATGCTTGAGCCTCCCCACTGAAGTAGTTATAAGAGAAGGTAAAGTTCGCTAAGTTAGGCAATTTGCAAACATTATCAGGCACATATCCTGTTAGCTTGTTATTTGAAATGTCCAATTCCTCTACATTCTTTAGCCCTGACAGGCTTTTTGGCAAGGTACCAATGAACCCGTTAAAGCTTGCATCAAACACGGTCACATTATTAAGCGATCCAATTTCTGGAGGGAAGCAACCACCAAGGTTATTGCCTATGAATAGGATCTCATTCAAGGTGTTCCCCATGTCGCCAATGGAACGTGGAATGCAACCGCTGAACTTGTTGTTTGCGAAGCTCACAACAGAAACCTTAGATTTGCCTAGTGTGTTGGGGATGGTGGATTTGAACCGATTGTTGTTTAAGAACAATGCATCCAAATCCTTCTCAAAGAGTTCTGGAGGCACTTTCCCTTCGAAGTCATTGAACCTGAGATCAAGATACTTGAGGTCTGGCCATGTGAGGACGACGTTAGGGAATTTGCCAACAAAGCGGTTGTTGCTAGCATCAAACTCAAACATAAGTGTAAGCCTTGACAAACTCTCTGGGATAATTCCACAAAACCTGTTAGAGTTAATGTGGAATAGTGCAAGATCGGTCAAGAGTCCCAACTCAACTGGAAGGTATCCGGCAATGTCAGCGTGGTTAAGATCAACACCAGCAACAACGCTCAATTTGGGGTCATCAAGGGCTGGAGCACAAAAGACTCCGTTATATGCACAAACATCAGCACCAGCCCAATTGCCGGTTGTGTTAAGTGGGTCAGAGTAGATGGCCTTTTTCAATGCCTGAAGCGCGGTGTAAGCTTTTCGGAGCCTTTCATTGGCAAAGGTCAAGACAACGTCGACCTCATATTCAAAGTCACGGGGAAGATCACCATTTTCTGGGAGGGACAAGAGCTGGCGGCGAGCAATGAGGGAAGCTTCAGCATCAGACAAAGCAAGAGAGAAGGTTGAAAAAGAAGAGAAGAGAAGGGAGAGGAATAGGAAGCAGCCTAAGGCCTGCTTTATTTGAGGTTTAGCCATTTCTGACCACCTTGGTTGGCCCAAGGCTGCTTATAGTAGGCAGGGGAGGTGAAGAGGGGAAGGGTGTTATATGGAGGGTGAGGAGAGTTGTGAATTGAAAGGTATTGCGAGGTTGTGAATAACAGGTCTCCAGCTTTAGCACCGTGAAATGTGGCTGCTCTTTCAGAAACCCACAAAAGTCGGAGCTTCCACTAATTTGTTAGTACAAATATAGAAACTTTGTTTTGCTTGGATTGTATATGGTGTACATGCGTGTATAAAACAAGAAAACCATAGCTAAAAATTGACAATTGACCAAGTCATCTTTAATTGAATGGTTGCCAAATTAACTTTCCAAAATCAGGACTTCAATGTTTGGTAACAATGTCATCTGGTACTAGGTGATCTGTTATAGCCGTTCCTATAACAATGGGTTCTGGAACGAAAAAATCTGTACCTAGTAAAGATCTGTGAACGGAAACGTTAGACAACAGGCCTGAAATATCAGTAGGTGTAGATGAGAGAACGGTAAAGCAGCTAACACTTGGTATTGATCTTCTAAGTAATGCGAACAAATCTGGAAGCATTTCTCTCAGGATCCTAACAAGGAATTGACTTTCGAGAGTGGGCATGTTGGTGAATTGGAGCATACTATTGCAACTGATGGAAATCAAAGTTGGCTTAAGTGACATTTACAGGAGAGCATGGAGGGACCATTATTTGAGAGGTCTACAGCACCAAGTTTGGCGGCAGGCATAGTGAAGAGTGCTACAGATATGATGTTTCACAGTGAAGGATGGCAAGTTAAGAAGCTCAGTTGCTGGGTGAGCATTTTTGTTTTGCTGTAAATATCATGAGATTTACAAATCTGTAATATGAACTGCTTGTAGAATCATTAGGAAATGGAGGTTATATATTAGAACATTTCTTGGTTTGCCATGTAGTATTTGTCACCATAAATGCTCTCTCTGATTCTAATCGATTCTTGCATTGCATACTTACGCCTCTATGGGTTATGGGAGCATTCTTTGAGAAACTTGGATCAAAATCTGTTGCAGTTTAATAAATAGCAGTGACAGATACAGAAAATAGGACTTGGTTCGTGAAATAATTTTTTGTACTCAGCCTTGTCAGAAATTCACGCCTGCTTAGTACTTACTATGTTATATTGTTATGCATGTTCAAACTGCTTACTTTTTAATTTTAGAGAAAGTGGAGTTTCACCATTCAACTGATCCAAGTCTGGATTTTATTTTGGGTTTTGTTTTCCTTCTATTTTTTTTTTTTTTAACTGCTGATACAGGAATTTTGAGCGATTATATCGGCATCTTAAAGACGTTGTACACAATACATTTTCCTCCTGAAGGACATTCTCATCAAGTACAGAGGATGATTTTGATCAACAGGGATGCATTCAGCTTAATAAATATCTGCAAGTATTAGTTATCCCCTGCTGCATTGATTTTGTATGACTTCTCTTTTCTACTTGTTCCAAAGGCCGGTCTTCCACTAGGCCAATTAGGCCATTGCTTAAGGCTCCAAGTGAAATCCCCAAAATTTTGGAAAAAAAGAGGTATTAGGAAAAAAATCATATCTAAGATCAACAATATCCTAAAAAAAAATTAAGTGGATTAGCTATATTATTAAAAAAAAAAGATGTTAGAAGAACTTGAATACAAAAATTTAATTAGTTAATTTGCACATCAAAAAGTAAGAAAAATATATTATAATATAAAAATATTCATTAATTTAATTAATACATAAATATAAAAAGGCCCCATTCTAATTGTTGCCTTAGCCCCTGAATGTCTGGGCCCCGCCCTGCCTGTTCTTGTTGCTCTAGTTTTGCTATCTTTCCAGGAGTTTTTGTCAATAGCTAAAGTTGCTGAACAGCATGATGTTCAATATCTTTTACATCTCTGATTTTCTTGTTAGTTTGTTGTTCAAGTTCATTGGGTGCTGCAATATGAGTCACTGTCGTCAATAAAATAAATATTTATAGGGGTTGTATAGCTAATCATGTAATACTAATTAGGAACCCGGAGTTTCTCTCACAGTTAATAGTTTTTTTGGAAATTGTTGGCTGGTGCGGTTCTTTATTGATCTTTTCTAGATTTGATACTTATTCATAAAGAAATCTTTCATTTTTTTCCCGAGAAAAGTTTTTTAGAGGAGTACTTTAACTGATCAGTCTCTAAAGAGACACACAGGAGAGAGGAAAAGGAGAAAGGGATTTTAACATAAATACACGTCATTACTTTACTCAAAAGTTATGATAACTTTTAAAGGAAGATGGAACAATTTATATTACACAACATGCTCTCTTAAGCACCGCAAGACAATTAGCCATTCTTTTTATTTTTTTTTAGAAACAAACACACACATAAGAGAAATGGAGGTTCTAACATAAAGACATCACAACTCTCCATAAAAATCATGGTAACTTTTAAAGAAATGTGAGGCAATTGAACTTGAGGCAGAACTTCCTTACATGAGCATAGCAGATGGAATATATTTTTGGTGTTGACAATGTTGGTTTTTGATACCTTTTTGTAGTGGTGATGCAACATAATTTACTTCTATGAAAAATTAAAAAAAAAAAAAAAAAAAAAATTAAAAAAAAAGCGAATAAACATTGTAGCCTTTTTATTAAATAAAGAAAAAAGTACATTATACAAACAGAGGTCTAGACGGGCTTGTTCTAAAGCCAACTATACAAATAGGGGCCAGACGGGCTTGTTCAAAAGCTAACCCTAGGAAGGAAGGCTGAGGCATGCTTGTTTTAAGGCTACCAACAACTCCCGGGCCGGTATGGATGGTACCGGCGAGAAGAGAGGGGCAGATGCAAAAGCGCTTGATGGCCCACCCCACGATGTTCCCTTGATGCTCTCCTAGCCTCATGATAGTTAGACATTGGAGGTGGCAACACCCGGGCACCGAACATGATGTAATCTTGCGAACCTCCATCGGTGAGCAAGCTAGGCGCGAATCACTACCAGCTTGAAGGGTAGGCATAGACGCGTGCCGAAGAAGCATTATGTTCTTCATGGACCTCCTTCCTAACTGTCAAACACGTTACCATCAGGACAACGTCCAAGCCTTGCCACGCTGAAAGTCTAACGCGAGCTGCAACTGCTACAGCTCTCAGTTAAGGAAGAAGGACCACCCTTTTTGCTTGGTCGAAAGGTAGGAACACCTTTGGCTTCCTTGCCCTCCCCTCATCCAGGGTTGCTCCATTCCCCTAAGCCCTGATCATAATCCTGGTGAGGTTATCGAAGGTGCTTAGAGGGTTGAGGGGCTCAGAATTCCTGTTTAACTGAAGGAGTTGTGAAATGTGGAAGGACGATTCCCCTAGAAGAACTTATATAGAGGGCGAAGGTTGGTGGGAATTGGTCCACACAGAATTCAAAGGAAGAATTATCAACGACATTAATCCTGATTGAATTCCAAGAAGGCCACCAACTGCTGAATATTAATGAGGGCGCGCCTCGCACACCGAAGCGTTAGGCGCACAACTTGAACAATCAAAAGACGCCTCGTAATCAAAGAGGGCAAAGAATTGGAGCAAACGAGGGGCTATTGCCACGCATGAGGATAGAAATCTGAGCCGCCCCTGTCCAGGGCAACGCGGGACCAAGGGCCCAGTCTGAGGAGTAACCCATTTCCAGTGAAGTGAGGTCGAGGCCGTCGTCACGCTAAAAATAAACTTCCCAACACTGAGGACCAATTCCTTCACTCCAGGTAGAAGAACATAAGCGTTAGACTGAATCAAGGTTTTGCATGGTCCTCGAACTCAAGCCTATGGAAAAACTAACCACTCCAAAAATACCTGGGTACTAGACTGAACCAAGGTCTTGCATGGTCCTCAGACTCAAACCTATAGGAAAACTAGTTACTTACAGAAGAACATAAGCGTTAGACTGAACCAAGGTCTTGCATAGTCCTTAGACTCAAGCCTATGGAAAAACTAACTACTCCAAAAATACCTGGGTACTAGATTGAACGAAGGTCTTGCATGGTCCTCGGACTCAAACCTATGGGAAAACTAGTTACTTACAAAAGAACATAAGCCTTAGGCTGAGCCAAGGTCTTGCATGGCCCTCGGACTCAAACCTAAGGGGAGGCTAGTTACTCACAAAGGGACCTAAGTGTCAAACAGAGCCAAGGTTTCGCATGGTCCTTGGACTTAGGTCCCTGGAGAGGCTGGCTACGTTCAGCAAAGGAGTAAACAAACACAAGTCAATGAGCATCACTTAAAGCATTCTGAGGCACATTGAACCTAACCCTTAGCACAGTCAGCACCCAGTGGCTTTCCTAAGCATTTTTCACTGTTTACAGTAACTCATTCATGTGATATGGAACCAATATTGTGGAGTCGTTCCCTCAACATTCAATCCGGCAAAAATAGGTCGTGGTGGTAAGGTGGTTCAATTATTGATCAAAATCCAAGTGGGAACCATTGTTAGGGTTTTACGTTTTTCGGTTGCCAGTTTAGAATGAAAAACTTGCTGAGTTTTAGCGACTGTAAAGCTTATAATCGAAGCACAGGTTATATAAGTAGCCAAACTCATCGCAATGATAATAGACGCCAAGTAAAAAGAAAAGAAGATCCATGCATTCAGCTTAAAAAATAACATTATAGTGTTTTAAACCAAAATGAAATATACAGTGATAGATCAAGACAAAGAGGAAGGAAGACAAGGGTGGCGCAGTCAACCTAGCAAGGTGGCCCGACGAAATTTCCCATCTCTTTAACTTGGTAGAAAGCTTGTCCTTGGGGGTCAGCCGAGAAGCTTCATTTGGCGCCTCAAGATCCTAGCTCGGAGGTGCAACTTTGGAGGACTCCATGTTGGCAAGGGTGACCTGGGGGTTAGCGGGAAGCTTCACCATGTCTTAAGGTGCTGCTGGGTTACCAGTTTCCTCATCCCCTAATGCCCTTTGGTGCTCAGTCTCCTCAGCGAGCTTGTCAATTGACATTGGATCATCAGCAGCACTGGCCTGGCCTTCATCTATCGCTTATAATGCTGAGCCTGCTTCAGAGGCGACGAAGGCAGCCTCACGAATTGCAGGGGATAGTAAACCTTCTCGACCCTCCTAAGCTCAGATTAGGCCTTGACCCCCACTTGGTTGAGGGCCTCACTCCAAGTTTGGGAGCAGTAGCACTTACATACCTCAGGGACTTGAGCCTTAAGGGTAGTCTCAGTCTTAGCCACCCCCTCAGCAAAGGCCTTTTCCTCTGCTTGCTCTTTGGAGTGCTCAGCATTTGTCCTCGCAAACACGGCTTCTTCTTTAGCCTTCAAGGCCTCGTCCCTAGTGTACTCGACGACGCCTCGGGCCCTCATTGCCTCAGCCAACTTCTGCTTGAGGTCGACTATCTGCTCTTTGGTAACCTGCAGTTGACCCTCGACATCCCGCAAGCACCCTGTCTGGTCCTCGGCCTATTTCATAATGTCGGCTAGGTCAGATGCCGCGTTGTCTTTGGCCTTCGTCATTTCCTCCAAGTTCTCCCTTGCCTTCTTGAGATTAGTCTCAGGTTTCTTGAGGTATTTATGGCATCCAAGAATTTGTTGCGCTCCTGGCCCAGAGCTTTATCCTGGTTGTCGGCCTCATCTTCCAACCTGAAGGTGGCCTGGATAGCCAGCAACCAAAACAAGTACACTGTAAGCTGGATACTGAGGAATAAAATTCAAATGAAGGAACAAGTATCGGAAGTCTTACCATGCCCAGGTACCTCTTGAGGTTGCGGGCAACTTCTTGCCTCCTCATGCCCCAAGCTCAGCCATGTTAATGGGGAGAAGCAGGGACCTCTCCAGAGCATCGGCTACGCGAGCCCCCTCACCCCCTCGAAAGTCCCTGAGGGTGGCGTTATTCATCAAAGGCTTCCCATGAAGCATGGCGGCAGGTAGCTAGGCCTGGGGCTCGGACTGCTAAACGACTTCTTTCCCCTTGTCCTGACCATCAATCTTCAGCTGCTTGGAAGGTTGGCGGGCTTCATCTGCCTCTTGGGAAGAACGAGATCTCCCCCCATCCACTGGGTCTTTGCCCTTAGAGGGCCTTTTCCTCTTCAGATCGGTGGACTCGAGCTGAGGGTCCGAGATTGGCAGAGTGGGGGACGGCCTGGTCTGTGTAGGCAAAGACTTAGGCAGGGGAGAAGGAAGCTTGGGTAGAGGAGAAGGAGGCTTAGACTGTGATCTCCCCAGCGTGTCCTTCCCCAGCTGACCTTCAAGCAAATCAAATAGGCTGGTTTGGGGTTGTCTCTTGAAACCTATCTCGGCCTGAGTACTAACCCTTGGAGACGAAAGACTTGCTTCAGATAGTGGGGATCGCCTAAGTCACCGGAGGGATCCTCGGACATATAGGCTTGATCGAATACACCAAATTCGTCCTTGGACGAGCTAAGATTAACTACTTCCCCTTCATTTTCCAAACTTTCTCCCACGACCTCCGTAGCCTGATAGGACGAGGAAGAATCTGCCAACGAAACGCCCTCCGGGATGGAGGATCCTTTAGAAAATGAGAACCCGTGCTCCACCACAATAATTTGGTGAAGCCGAGGATCACGAGCCCTGATCACGTGCTTTGGGGCAGGGAATGACTTCTGGGTCGGATCGTACCTAAGGATCTTGTGAGCAGCTTTAACTTGATCATCGGCCTCGTTCACGAAGATCTCCGCCCCAAGAACGGATTGTAAGGCTTCCTTGTTGACCAAATGGAAATGCCGTTCAAAGGCGTGTAGATCTGCAAAAGAAAAAGTATGTGCTGATCAGCAACCAAATGGTGCAAACTATGAAAACATAGCTTATCAACCCCTCTCTACTCCGAGTACCCTACCTGGCTCTCCCTCTACTGTTGGGCAATGAAGATCGTCGTGCCACTCCCCTGACATAATAAGAAAGTCCAAATTTAACCCCTTGCTGGACTCGGGAGGCACTAGATAAGCCAAACCCTATCGTCCCTCGTCTTCATGTAGTAAGACTTACCCTTCAGGTGTTGGAGGTTATAGCACCAGTTTACGTTATGGTGGGTTAACCTCAACCCCATCTTCTCATTCAAGGCATCTACGCACCCTAGTATCCTAAACACATTGACGGCGCACTGGGTGGGAGTTAACTGGAAATGCCTGAGGTAATCATGCGTTACCGACCCTATAAGGATTCTCATACCCCCTTCTAAGAAGGCGATTATGGGAATCACAACTTCACCATCTTTCCTCTTAGTATACCAATCCCCTTCTTAACAGTACCTCAGGTCCACGTTACTGGGTATCCTATAATTGGCGATGAATTTCTCTATCGCCTCTTCAAACTTAACTAACTTCTTGAATCTACCCATCCCTAACAACAGCTAAGAGACTCAAGAAAGGGCAAAGTAAAGAGATGACTCAAAGAGAAAATTTAAGCTAGAAACAGAGAGAAGAAGACTTACAGAAATGAGGAAAAGCTCCTCGGTCAGGCTTTTTATGCTGGAGAGGGACGCTGGTTGGGTTGGAGGTTTGACCGAATTCAAAGTATGTGTGCCAGAGTTCTTGAATGCAAAAGTAAGGAGGCAAATGAATTCAAATGAGTATTTATATCCTCAATTAAAGACAACCAGGCAGAGTTTCCCGCCCATAAAGACAGAAAATCCCCACCGATTGATTACCATTACACCGTTGAACGTAGGGAGTATGGAGCCACCAGAATTTAATGTGGTTTCGTGCTGTATATCGAGGTGCCAGAAACGTGCATTGGGCAGGTGAAAGGACTCCAACGCTGACGTAGACCAAGATTGGGCAAGCCATGATGAAAGCTCGAGGATATCAAAATCCTTCTCCCCGTCCGAGGATATAGACAACAGGATTTTTAGGGGCTATTGTGGGGCCTGAGAATTTGGCAACCC
>NW_027069858.1:483522-491238 GCF_002906115.3 Quercus suber | reverse complement strand
GAAAAAAAAAAAAAAAAAAAAAAAAAAACTTTGTAGGAAAATTAATCGGATAGTAGGAAGTGTAAGGTTGAATTTGAACTTTCAGGGAGCATTACTCCCTCTTATAGTAGGTCCCACTTGTAGAGCCCACTTCACATTTGAGAGAAGTGCTTCGAGACTAAACAATAATTACCTATAAACGATAATTACCTTTGTAGACATGAATTTCAAAAAGAAAAAGAAAGAAAAAAAAAAGTTTGTGGACTCTACCATTAGCATAAAAGAAATTGGAAAACAATGGGCGCTCCAGAATTCAAATATTAAATAAAAAATTAATTAATTAAATAAATAAAATAAAAGACACACCAATCTGATCCTTATCCACCTAGCTCACCGACTCTAACACACCGCCGCCCATATCAGATCAAAAATCAACGCTCCTGATTTATCTGTAGATCCTCCAAACAATCATGATCAGTCTGTCCTTTCCTAAACTCACAATCCAAGGGAACAATAACACCACCCAAATCATACAAACGTTAAAAATAAATATCTTAAAATTCCCAAACAATAAAAAAATATCTTAACCCTTATCCACTCTCTCTCTCTCTCTCTCTCCAATTCAGTCATTGAATCTTTTTGGTATAAAAACTGTATCTTCGCTCATAAAACTCTCAAATCTAATCTAAAACTCTCTGATACTAGCATTGGTGTGTGTTTGGACACGATGATAAGGTTATCTCTGATCCGTTCTTCTTGCTATTCTCCTCTTCTCCTCGAAGCGAAAGATGTTACACGTTCATCTTCTTCTTCTTCTTCCTCTGTAAGATTTGCCTATACTACTACTGTAACTTCTTGCTCTTCAAGAAGCCATGCTTTTATTCCAAAGCTTGAGCCATTTAGCCGACCCAAGTTCGAAAGGATCCTCAAAGACCCACCTTTGATCGAAAAGTCAGAAAACGAGCTCGCTGGTATTAATTAACATTATTGTGCTTTTTTTGTATGTGTGAGCTAATGTTTGTGTGTTTTTTTGATTGACCCACGTGAGATCTTTGTGAATTTGGTGGATTTGTTTGCTTGTTTTTTTGTGTGTTGGTGGTTTTGGTGATCTTTTTGTATGGTTTTGTTTGTTGTTTCAGATTATTGTTCTACGCTAGAAGGAGATGATTCTTATAGCTGTTGGAGAGGTTATTTTGAACTCAAAGAACTTGAAGTAAGTTGTTGTTGTTGTTGTTGTTGCTGTTGTTTTTATTTTTATTTTTATTTAATTATAAATTTATTGTTATTATTATAATTTATAAGTCTATATATGCATCTTTTAAGGCTTCTAGGCGCATAAATTGCTTAGCCCATCAGGGATGAATGAGTTTGTTTTACTGGCTAGATGGTTGTTCAAATAATCTAAAATTAATCAAATTGATGTTAAGAAAACAGAGTAAAAGAGCAGAGAATATACTGAGTCTTGTGCTATATGTTGCTTTAGTTTTCGGTAATTTAGAATTTTTAGTTTTTGTAATTGAAATACTTATTTTAGATTATAATGATTATTAGTTGAGTAGAGACATTAACCTTTAAAAAAAAAAAAAATTGTTGAGTAGAGATATAGTATGTTTTCTTTTTGTTTGCCTACATTTCTTAGCAGTCAAATGGGACATGGGATTCAGTTTTTGTAACTGCCTGATTCTGAATGTGTTTGGTTGCTGAGAATATGGAGGGAAACGAAAAACAAATCACCTCCATGTATCTGTCGGTATGCACGTGCGAGTTGAAGTCCTATGTGGAGGAAAAATGAAGAGCTATAACGTAATTGAATTCAATTTCTTAGGGTTAAGCCTTAGATAACTTGGTGGTGTCTCAATATGTTACATTAAGCTTCACTTGGAGTCTTCATAAGGTGTGTTCTTCTCAAGAGTATCTCATAAAATCCGGAGTTGTTTCCCAAAAAAGAAAATGAAGACATAAAAATTCAGCCTCATTGAGCTATATATACTTAATTCAAGATTGATAATCAGTATAAGCTGATCATTTTTTTTTTCCTTTATGGTATTGTTCTTCAGAGGCAGTCACCAAAAGAAGATGTGGAGAAGTTAATTCTTCAAGCAGGGGGCTTAAAGTCCTTAATTGGAGTCTTACACGGCATTGCTGCAATGTTCAAAGGAAAGACTAACGAGTTCAATATGGCCAAGCCATTAAACATTGAGGAAGGAGAGAAACCCTGTCCAATACCGGATGGATTGCCGAAATCAACAGAAGAGCTTGAGGAAGAAGAGCAAGCTAGAATGCCTGATTCGCCGTACACCCGGATGCTTAGAACCAAGGGGAGGTTCCCTGCATGGTACTCCCCTGCCCTGACCACGAAACTGACTGATTATTGTGAGCTTTGTGCTGTGTGGAAGGGTTGAGCGAGTTTGAGTCCGGTGGTTAGCTGTAGATATACATTACGGATGTGGTGGTGATAGATGAAAGATTTTCAGACAGGTTGTGTCAAGGCTTTGAGATTTGTAACCATAGGAGTTTCCTGTAAAATTGCTTCAAGTAGTGAACCTGATCTCCTACCGTTAAAATCAAGTTGTGTATATTTTAAAATAATGTTTGATAATTGATACTATGTAACTATGATATAAATTAGGAATGGATAATAGCTTGATTTGAGTTGCATCTTCAATCCTCAATGTTTTACTGCACTGAAAATCACAGTTTATTAATGATTTTTCTTGGGAAAATTATGTTGCTCTCTCATCTTAGAATATTTATTAAAAAAGAAAAAAAGAACAGGTTCCGCAGCTGGAGAACCGTTTAAATTTCTTCAAATTAGTGCTGGCAGCCTGGTACACACAATTAAACTAAATGTTAGTCATCCAAACCTCATGCAACCTTAATGTACAAGGTAACTTTTATTTTTCTGCAATAATCATTTCTTGAGCAAAATGCGCCGTTGTTTGTTGTTGTTGTTGTTGTTGTTTTTTTTTTTTTTTTTTTAATGTGGTCTGGAATCAGTGCCGTTGGCGGTGACGAAAAACTGCCTAACCCTGCATAACTTAGCATCGTAGGGACAGTTGTTCTCTGCGCTTACTAGTGTACAAGTTCTTCCCACAGACGACACCAATTGTAGGGACTGGGTTTGAGCACTTCTACTGTTGAGTGAGTGGATTCAAGCCCAACTAGGCCAATACAATGAATTTGTAGAGAGTGGGTTCAAGAACTAGGCCCTAACGAGAGGACAACACCCAATGCAGCGCCCACCACCATTCTGCATAGACGAATGGAAGTTATCCTCAAAGGTTTGTCCTCGGCCCGGTTCGAGGAGCTTGGTGATAGTCATTCTTTTTCCCTCCTTCTTTAACCTGTTTCTTCTCCTTATATAGTCCTCTTCCAATGATCCATTTCCTCCACTTGTTAATCATCCATGCCTTTCTCTGACAACCCGTCCCATCAGCCACCTTACCAGAACTCCCAGTGAGTTGCAGCAACCGAGGCAGCACTACTCAGGGGTCATTTCCCATTAATGTTGCCTGAACATCAGTCGTTCGCATTTAATGTGGAAGTGACAATTCAACCCTGGCTTTGCTCCTCGGCCACCTTTCCACGGCCGACGTGTTGCACTTGGTCTTTCTCCTTAGATGCCCCGGAGGGTTGCTTTTGGTGACTCGTTACTCCTGCCTCTTATTGTCTTGCCTGGCCAAGGACAGGGTTGTCCTCGGCAAGGCTCCTGGGCAATTTAGATTTTCACACTTCGTCCTCGGCATTTCTTCCTCCTTAGCATGGGCTTTGGGCTGGGGTTGCCAAATTCTCAAGCCCCATAATATTGTATTACCTCAACTTATTTTTCATGTTACTCTTCCTCCTTTAGATTCAATAACACCTCTTTATCTCTCTCTCTCAGTCTCCTCTCATCCTCTTCTTCTATAAGCTCTCTCTATCCCACTGAAACATAAATAAATATGTGTACACACACATATATATGTGGGCAAAACTCACCACTGTTCACTGCACCTGTTGGCTTTAGTTCTCAGAAAACACTGTCAACCACCACATCGGACACTTAAAGTGGAGCTCTGAGTCAAGCAACTCGGGCGGGGAAGGGTGGTTCCATTGGTGGCAGGCGGAGGATGAACAAGCCTAATAATGAATCATCAAAAGGGCAAAGTCTACAATGCATATTATGATCCATGAATCTACTCACACCATTTTACAAACTTAAACACTTGAAAAATGAAGGGTTAGGATGCTAGGTGTACTAAATGCTATTATAAATAACTTCTTTTGAGTTTTTGTTGGCAACCTGAGCCCTAAATCAAATCTTCTATCATTTTTAACTTCATACTTATTATCTTCCTTTCACTATAATCCCATTTTATTGCTGGAATTTCTTCTTAGACCCTTGTAAGCATCCGTTTGCTTGAAACATGGCATCTTTTGGATAGTTCATAGTAAATATATACTTGGATAGATCATAAAAGTTGTCATGTTTTGCTCAGAATAAAAAGAAAAGGAACATTCTTTGCTGCTAATTTTATTACTTATCCATTGATCTTCATGTTCTACTTCACCATCTCTCTACCTTCGTCCTTGTTTGCTTGGATTGGATGAAAAGTTACAACCTAACTGCTTCCTAAAAATTACCGATACCACTATATTCATAGCCATAGATCATTGATAGACCTTCGTTATTTGAATTTAAAACATATACTTGTTTGTGTCAGGAACTTTATAGTTTAACTAATACTTTCTAGTGTTTCCAATTGAAATGTCTATATAGTTCAAATCATTCATCTCTCAACTATTCAATTTAAGAATACACATACATATAAGCCCAGGATATTGCCCCTAAATGAATCTAAAGTAGTATGAATTATTTGATCTTTTGATCAAATAAGTTTGGTCGAAAAAGAACATAGGGAAGATTTGAATATATGTGACATGGTCTAAAAAGTTAGTTCTGTACTTAAGGAGAATAAAGTTAGTAAAAATATGTTTGCAATGTAGGAATTTAGCTTCGAAATTGTTATTTTAAAAGAATTTGTCATAATTCTTAATTATACATTTGACAATTTTTTTTCTTTCAATGTTTGACATGATTTTTCAGATTCATAATTCTCTTGAACATCTCAATCCTCATAAAATACTAGAATTCTAACTCCCGCCTTTTTAAATAGAACATGTATACTCTCAATTGTCTTTTATATATAAGAATCAGTAATATGATACTTAAATTGTAATTGCAATTTTACTTTTAAAAAAAAAAAAAAACTAATTATATCTGGTTGATTTTTAAAAATATATATATATATATATATTTCTTTTTTCTTCTAAATAAGACATTTTCTGGTTGATTTTTAAAAATATATATATATATATATATTTCTTTTTTCTTCTAAATAAGACATTTATTAACGTTAAAAGTGTTTTTTCATTTAAAAATTTATCAATAATGATCGAAATATTATTAATTATTTATTTTTATTCTTTTGTTAATAATTAAAACTATGTATATGTATTGTAAATAATAAACTTCTAATCCAGGTAACTCAAAAAAAAAAACATTTAATCCATGGGCTGGGATTGCATTGGCATTAAAATACAAGGAATGAGCGTGTTATGGTTGACAGCAATTTTGCCACAAGCAAGGCCTCCACCTTGCAAGCATAATAAGGGAGGAGAAAAGTGTGTTTCTCCGAGTTCAGCACAGCTTGCACTTCTCTTTTCTGCGTTTGTTCTCATGTCAGTAGGAGCCGGTGGCATTAGCACGTTCCTTGGCCTTTGGTGCTGACCAATTTAACCAGCTGGTACAGGTTGACGACCTTAAAAAAAGATCAGTGAAGATCTTACAAACCTTCTTCAATTGGTATTATGTTTCAGTTGGAATCTAAGTGATGCTTGCAGTGACCGTAATGGTTTATATTCAAAATGCAAAAGGTAGGGTTGTGGGTTTTGGAATTCCTGTTGTGCTCATGTTGTTCTCTTCCACTATGTTTTTCTTGGGTTCTCCTCTTTATGTCAAGATGAAGGCAAAGAGTAGCTTGCTTACTGGATTTGTCCAAGTGATTGTGGCAACTTGGAGAAATAGACACCTATCCTTGCCAGTGCCACCATTGGAATCTGATGGATGGTACCATCTCAAGGCTTCAAAGCTGACCGCACCAACGGACAATCTGAGGTATGGTGGCCACTATACCATTAGAAAAATAATGTCCTTCATTTCAAGTGAAAGAGAGAGTCCATTTCATGGTTCATGTTAGATATTACAAATCTATAGATATGTACAGTGCCACATCATTTAAACATTCTATCAAACATTCATTATTAGATCCACACAAAATAAATAAATAAATAAATCGTAAAATGGCTTGTATCCATTTCAAGTTTGAAATAAAGAGGATGTTGTGTCAAGCTACATTTGATTAATTATACTCATATCTAAAACAAGGCACATTTGTTTAAAAGCCCGTTTGTAAAGTGGCAGCAATTTTTCAAAGTATAGCATTTTAAAGTGCTTCTCTTTCTTTTTCTTTTTTCATTTTCAAAATTGAACTATTAGGGCAAAAAAAATTTGCAACTTATTAAGGTGATAAATTGTAATTGGAAAAACATTACTTTATATTAGTATTTCATTATTATTGAGACTATTTTTATTATGCATCAATTCAACAGTTTAAAAAATATATAAAAAATTTATGTGTCCCTAAATTTTTCATTTTCAAAAATATGAAAAATATAAAGGACCAAACCAACACTTATAACCAAGGTTGTCAAAATCGACATCCTACGTAGGATCGTAGGAGGTAGGTAGGATCGTAGATCGTAGAATCGAATCATGAATCGTAAGATCCTACCTATTTTCAGATTTTAAGCAAAAAACCTATTGATAGTGACTTTATATGTTATATAATCACTTAAAATATGAATCCATCCATTAAAAAAAAAATTGCATCATAAAATGTAATTTGCACATACTACATTGTTCTTATGTCATTCTAAAGAAACAAAATATATTTAACTTTTGACATAATGTATCTAAAAAGTTCAGTACATGTTTAATTAGCAACTAAGTACCAAAATATTATCTACACATATGGAAAAGGTTTTCCAAATTCTAAGTTTCAAATCTAAAATAAGTTAGGCTAATTAGCATATAAAAACTAGCTAACTACAAATTTACAATATGTAATCCAAAAAAGAATTCTCAATCTAAGATAAACTAGCTAATTATAAATATGAAATCCAAAAGAAAATTCTCATTCTAAGGTTCTTCTAATCTAATCATTGTCATTGTCATATCCCATTTCATCATCTAAATATTTTAGGTTTTGTTTTTGAAAACGTTAAACTTAAGTACTATAGGTTTTTTTGAGATTTTATGTTGACATAGGGTTAATTTGGGACTTCAATTCATTATTGGGCTTTTGATAACCCATTGGGCTTGTGGGTTTAGGTAGATTATCTTACCCAAATGAATCTCACTTTATTAAAATAAAAAAAAAATCAAGCCAAATGGTAGGATCGGTAGAATCTCATACGATCCTATGATCCTATGCGATCCTACATACGATCCTACCATTTTTGTGATCCTGCTACGATTTTAAACTTTTTGGTGAAGTGGGATCATAAAATCGTACGATTTTACGATCCGCATCGCGATTTTGACAACTATGCTTATAACTGACCATAACCATTTTCAAAGGTTCCCAACATTCTCAATCCCCCCCCCCTTTTCTCCAACTTCTCCTCCCCCCCCCC